>NW_024749675.1:0-31529 GCF_018991925.1 Homarus americanus
ACTTCCTAGCCAGGGCGTGGAATTGCCATATTAAACAAAGTACTTATTTTGATATCTGGTACCAATGAAAGCAACTTTATAGAAGCGTCACGGTGGTGTAATTTGTATTTTTGTGGATGCAAGAGTGCGCTCGGACTCGGCGAGTCGGCTATAAACAAACGCGACGCGGCGAATCGGCCAATTTTTTGGAGGAGTGTTTACGGTAAATGTAATTATTCGCCACAGAGCACGGAGAGACATCGTTTTAGTGTCGCGTGCTCGGTTTTTCAGTGTTTTCCCCCCATTTCCTCCAACCTTCATTCCTTGCCCATTACAGGTGATTTAAGATCATATAAATAATTAATGAAAAAGTGTTTTTAATTAAAATAAAAAGTTGTCGCCTCTTTTAAAATATTATAATAAGAACACCTATGGAAAATATGAACCAAATCGGAAAAACTCTTGCTGGTGGTAGTGGTGTTCTGAGAAAAAAAGAAAAAACCTAACCTAACCTTTCCTATCCCTTAACACTTCAAATAATATATTAAGGTTACTTTATTTAACTGATGATAAATTAAAAAGTTATTTCATTAATGTTTTGTCAGTGTGTCATTAGCATTTATAGGTCACTAGGGAAGCTGGAATACGTTTAAGAAACTAATTTGCAATCCCAATAGATTTGAACTGTCCTCTGATTGGTCACAGCAGATTATGTGAAATTCAAACGAAAGGAATTTAGGTATTAAATTGGGCAAAAGTTTTTGCCCGCTAGTGCAATAAGAATCCGTCAATATTGTCGTAACTTCGTCTTATTTTGGTCACGTCCACAAAATGTAACCGCGATGCGTCGCGTAAGAAACCGGGTGTGCCAATTCATTTTTTGTGCGTCCGTCACAAAAGGTTAGATAGGGTTTTCAATTTTGTTTAACCTTTCATGTTGAAAGTGTAATTCAGTTTGGAAGAATGATTGTTGTTGTTGTTTCTAGTGTTAAAGGAAATAAAGGTCACACGTTTCTATTAGAAAAAGCAAAACAAAATAAAAACACGGAAAATTGCAGTTTCGGCGAAGCGCCGAGGTCAGACTCATTCTAAACACATCAAAAACTATTGGAAAAACCTAATTTCAACCTAACCTAACCGATTTGAGAAATCAGTTTCTCTATGTGGTATTAAACAAACAAGTGCCTTTGTTATAAGTGTACGAAGTTGTTATTTGACCAAATAAACCGTCGGCTATTTGACCGGGACCTGCGAGGATCGTACGCATACGATTTTAATGGGATTGTAGTCGGGATGATTGTGGGCATTAAACAAGTCATTACACTGTGGTATTATTTAATTGTAGAAGTTTCTGTGGGCAAAAGTATTGTTTTATTTTAGATCTCGGTCAAATAATCAGTGGTTATTGTGCCGAGTACCGGTCAAATAACCCCTGCCTATAATACAATAGTTTTACAGTGTTGTGTATTATAGTATAGCTATTGGTCACATTTCCAGGAAGCTTCAAGGAACAACAACACATCTCCATGGCAAGCTCAGACTCGACCGTACAGACCCGTCCGGTCTCGTCTACGACTCCGTTAACTGAGAAACGCCGCCGACCCGCGGGAGGTGAGACCGACGTCGTCACTTCACGTCGCGTAGTCGGGTGTACAAGTCGAGTGCATTAGAGTACTTGTATTTAAGTGCACTTGTACAGTAATCCTATAAAAGTGGGCATTTACTTAAATGTTTGTGTCTAAAGTCACGTCCCATTGGTGTCGGTGGTACGCGACACCTCAAAACTGTGGCCCAGATTCACGTTTTCCATCCCATACCCAATTTTGAATGTGTGTTTATTTTGTTTTTCTTTAAAGTACAGTATAGTATAATATATTAATAACTTTTAGCTTCGTTTTTAAAACCTAATTTCATTGTTATTAATTATGATACTCTACAAATACTGTGCTACTTTTTCTACTTGTATGATTCAGTTGAGCTAATTAAACTTTTATTTGCATAATGTTGAAGAAGACTACAGTACATAGTTCAAATTTTTACATATCAACAGTGCAGTACTTTATCTTAAGTAATATTTTCAGGCACTTTCCCCATCAATGCCTAAAGTGGACCTGAACCTTTGGACCTGATGTGAACTAGAATGAAGCTGGCTGGACCTCAAGTACTCTGTGGTATTGTATTTAATATTGTTGTAGTACTTTGAATGTTAGGAAAGTTCTACAGGCATTCCCCAGTTTATAAGAGTATTATGCATTAAAAACCTATATTAAATCGAATCAATATTCCTATAGACGCGCATTACAAAAGCCCAGATACTTTTCTACAATGAAAAAAAGTTCCCCCCAAATTATGTACGGTCCCCCAAAAAGTATCGATAGATTTTCTTGCGGTAAAATTTGAAACTCTAGATGAATACATTGATGTGATCTCCATTGCGTCAGCATAAGTTGTTACGCCCGCTCACTGTATCGGCAACAGCTATGGACGGCGGGTAGCGAGGGAGTCATCCTCGTGTGACATACAACTGTATATGCTTTACTATAACAAGAAATTCATTAAGCTATATTAATGTATGTATCGTGCTGGGTAGAAACAAGGCCTCAACCGAGGATTACAATAATATCAAAATATACGTTAAATGGAAGAGTCTTGGAACGTCGCAATCGAGACGGACCTCGAGGCGGACATTTCACCACCGTGTCGTAGTAACGGTTTCATTCGTACCGAGTTGCAGAATATACAGTAGTCGTCGACGACACGTCTGATTTATGAGAGGTGACCAAGGAAATGTTACTTGATATTAGAGTGAACAGCTACAGCAATATACAATATATCGGTCTAATTGGGCTCTGCCAAATATTATTGATACGTAAATGGTATCGGTTTAATGTCACAATAAGAATTTAAATCGGCGCGTCGCTGGTCGTTTTGTGGCTGGCGGCTGAGCCATCGCGATACAGCGGGTTCGCTCTCCCCATTGCGTCTTTCCGATAATTCCTCGGTTCGTTTGACGTAAGATCCCATTAATGACCGGCACGGCATCGGCGTCCATTTACGACACGCAATCTCAATTCGCGTAACGTGCGATCGGAAGCCTCGGAGGATTTGCATCTTTCAAAAACATATGTATACTCATTCGTGCTCAGAGGTGTAGACGTAGAGTTAGCAACAGTTCTGAAACGGGTCGTGTAACATTGGTCGAATAGCCTCGAATCACGTCGACCCCGTGGCTAAAGATATTATTTTGGGGTGAGCGTACACGTCGATTATAAGCCAATACAGGAGCTTCTCGACAGACGGACGAGTCGAGTTCCCGAGGCTCGTTCGCGAGTCCGACTTAACTCTTGTAGATAATGATATACAGTAGAGCTATACCGTATATACCCAGCACATTACGGTACAGTCGGTCCCCGACTTATGACGGGGTTAGGGACCGGGTCGCGAGTCGAAAATAATACCGTACATAGAAAATCTAAAACGAGTGTCTCTCTCTCTTCTCGGCACCACAAGAACTCTCACTCTTCCGCTTGCCAGCTATTTTAAAGGGAATTACAAACAAAAATTTTGTCGGTACACAGCGCAATCACTAACGTCTGGACTCGAAAATAGGTAATTTGACAAAATTTTGGTACGACCGAGGCGGTCGTAGGTCGAGTAGGTCGTAAGTCGAGGAGTAGCTGTATTTAACTAATGATAACAGAAAAAGTTATTTCTTTAATGTTTTGTTTTTGTGTTTTAATGTTTTGTCAGTGGGTCAGTTCTCGTCTTCAACATTTAGGTCACGAGGGAAGCTTAAACATATCCAGAAAAAAAAGTTTTTGCTCCTGCGTAAATATCACAATAGATTTGCACTGTCCTCTGTTTGGTCACAGCAGATTATGTGAAATTCGAGCGAGAGAAATTTAAATAATAAATCCCGCAAAATTGTGCGTTTCTCCCGGAAGCACGATAAGAATCCGTCAACATCGTCGCAGTTTCGTTCCTTGTCGGTCACGTCCACGAAGTGTAAACGCTATTGGACTGTACGAAACCGGGTATGCCGATTAAATTTTTGCTCGTCCATCGCAAGAAGTTAGGTAGTTTAGTTTAGGTTAGGTAGGGTTTTCAATGTTTTTTTTTAACCCTTCATGTTGAAAGTAACTTTTTTTGGAAGATTCATTGTTTTTGTTACTGTAAGGAAATTAAGATCATATAAATTTATGAGAAAAAATCCAAATAAATACTGGTAAAATTATCGTTTTGGCCGTGCATCTATTTTCCAAAAGTCATAATCGTTCAAAATATCCATAAAAACCGTTGGAAAAAGATAATTTCAACTTTACGTAACCTATTTGAGTAATCGGTTTCTCCATGTGGTGTTAAACTGATAAGTAATGTTTATTTTTAATACAAAGTTGTTATTTGACCCGGATTCTGGGCCAAATAACCGTCGGCTATTTGACCGGGACCTGTGGGGATCGTATGGGATCTTAATGGGAATGTAGTCGGGATGGTTGGGGGCATTAAACAAGTCATTACATTATGGTATTATTTAATTGTATAATTTCTGTTGACAAAAGGATTTAGTTTAATTTTAGATCTCTGTCAAATAACCGGCGGTTATTGTGCCGAGTACCGGTCAAATAATCCCTGCCTATAATATAATAGTTTTACAGTGTTGTGTATTATATAGCTATTGGTCACATTTCCAGGAAGCTTCAAGGACCAACAACACATCTCGGTATGACAAGTTGAGACTCGACCGTACAGACCCGTCCGGTCTCGCATACGACGCCGTTAACGGCAAACGGAGAAACGACGCCGCTGACCCGCGGGAGGTAAGACCGACGTCGTTACTTAGCGTCGTGTCGTCGGGCGTACGAGCCGAGCGTATTAGAGGACTTGTATTTAAGTGCACTTGTACAGTAATCCTATAAAAGTGGACATTTATGTAAATGTTTGTGTCTAAAGTCACTTCCCATTGGTGTCGGTGGTACGGGACCTATCAAAACTGTGGCCCAGATTCACGTTTTCCATCCCATACCAAATTTTGAATGTGTGTTTATTTAGTTTTTCTTTAAAGTACAATACTGTATAATATATTAATAACTTTAAGCTTCGTTTTGAAAACATAATGCCATTGTTTTTTAATTATGATTCTTTACAAATGCTGTACTACTTTTTATACCTTTTTCTGCTTGTATGTTTCAATTCAGTTAATGAAACTTTTATTTGCATAGTTTTGAAGAAGACTACAGTACTTAGTACATAGTTTAAATGTTTGCATATCAACAGTGCAGTACTTTATCTTAAGTAATATTTTCAGGTACTTTCTCCATCACTGCCAAAAGTGGACCTGAAATTTTGGACCTGATGTGAACTAGAATGAAGTTGGCTGGATATAAAGTTAACTGGACCTGCAGCGAAGTGGACCTGAAGCTAACTGGACCTCAAGTAGTCTGTGGTATTGTATTTAATATTGTTGTGGTACTTTGAATGTTAGGAAAGTTGTACAGGCATTCCCCAGTTTGTAAGAGTACTGTGTCTTATAAAAACCTATGGTAAATCGAATCAATATTCCTATAGACTCACATTATAAAAGCCAAGAGACTTTTCTTCAATGAAAAAAGTTTCCCCCCAATTATGTAGTCTCCAAAAAGTATCGATAGATTTTCTAGCGGTAAAATTTGAAACGCTGGGTGAAAGACTTTGATGTGATCTCCAGTGCATCAGCATAAATTGGTACAGGTACATCCGGTCACTATATGAGCAACAGCCATAGACGGCGGGTAGCGAGAGAGGGAGTCATCCTCGCGTGACATACAACCGTACAGTATATGCTTTACTATAACAAGAAATCCATTAAGCTATATTAATGTATGTATCGTGCTGGGTAGAAGCAAGGCATATGTAAAGAAGCCCCTGACTGAGGATTACAATAACATGGAAATATACTTTAAATGGAAGAGTTTCGGATCACAACCGAGACGGACCTCGAGGCGAACATTTCACCGTGTCGTAGTGACGGTTTCATTCGTACCGAGTTGCAGAATATAGTCGTCGACGACACGTATGATTTATGAGAGGTGATCAAGGAAATAGTAGTTGATATTAGAGTGAACAGCTACAGCGATATACAGTATATCGGTCTAATTGGGATCTGCCAAATATTATTGATTCGTAAATAGTGTCGGTTTAACGTCACAATAAGAATTTAAATCGGCGCGTCGCCGGTCGTTTCGTGGCGGCTGAACCATCGCGATACCGCGGGTTCGCTCGCCCCGTTGCGTCTTTCCGATAATTCCTCGGTTCGTTTGACGTAAGATCCCATTAATGACCGGCACGGCGTCGGCGTCCATTTACGACACGCAATCTCAATTCGCTTGACGTGCGATCGGAAGCCTCGGAGGATTCGCATCTCTCAAAAACATACGTGTGCTCATTCGTGCTCAGAGGTGTAGACGTAGAGTTAGCAACAGTTCTGAAACGGGTCGTGTAACATTGGTCGAATAGCCTCGAAGCACGTCGACCCCGTGGCTAAAGATATTATTTTGGGGTGACCGTACTCGTCGATTATAAGCCAATACCGTATAGGAGCTCTTCGACCGACAGACGAGTCGAGCTCCCGAGGCTCGTTCGCGAGTCCGACTTAACTCTTGTAGATAATGATATACAGTAGAGCTATACCGTATATACCCAGCACATTACGGTACAGTCGGTCCCCGACTTACGACGGGGTCAGGGACCGGCGACCGGGTCGCAAGTCGAAAATGGGAAAATAATACTGTACATAGATGGGCGTCTCATTTTCTTCTCGGCACCACGAAACTCTCACTCTTACGCTTGCCGGCCATTTTAAAGGGAATTACAAATTAAAATGTTGTCGGTACACAGCGCAATCACTAATGTCTGCATTCAAAAATACATAATTTGACAAAATTTTGGTACGACCGAGGCGGTCGTATGTCGATTGATTGATTGATACGTTTATTGAGATACAAAAAAACATTAATACATCTCAAAGGGATGAAGTGACATAAGTCATCCTCACCCCAGTCCAGGAATGTCCCTCTCAGGACTCACATAAATCCCTAATATTTCATATAATTAGTTATATTACATAGTTATATTCTAGATGCAAAATTTCTATATTTCTTTAATATTTCATCTATTTCCCATTTCCAAACATCCACTCTATTTGCTTGGGGACATTATTTATATGGGCATTTCTATATACATTAAGCAATGGGCATTCCAGTATATAATGTGGCAGGGTATGGGATCTGGGTGTTCTACAAACTCTACATTCTTTATCCTGTTCACTTCTCTCAGCTCCAAGTTCCCAATAATATTTATATCCTAATCTTAACCTCATATACACTGAATCTTTCCACCTACTCCTATCTTTCCCATATGTAAATTTTGTGTTCATGAGAACATGATGGTAATGTTTTATTGTTTCACTTTTCTCGTATATTTCATTCCTTTTGAAATTATCTTCTATTGATTGTATTTTCTGTAATTTGCTCCTTAATTGCTTCAAGGTTTTAGTACATATTATGTCGATCTCGGCCTTTTCCGAGGCTCTTTTTGCTATTATATCTACTGCTTCATTAAGACCAATCCCCACATGTGAAGGGACCCATACAAATTGAACATTATGGCCATTTTTCCTTATTGTATTTACTAATTTTCTACATGAACCAATAATGTGTCCAAAGACTGGACTCCCACTGTTCAAAGAATCCAAAGCTGCCCTACTATCAACAAAAAAATATGCATCTTTATACCTCTTTACAACATTTTCCAATCCTACTAACATTGCATATAACTCAGCTTGTGTTGATGAAATAAAACTTCTCAACCAAAGTCCAATTTTGATGTCATCATTTCCTTGTTCTGTGTACTGTCTTATAAGGATCCCGCACCCTGCCCTGCCACTTGACATAACTGAACCGTCACAAAAAACATGCAATGTGTTTATTTTAGGCAAATTACTAATCTTATTCCCATATAAAGCCCTTAACTGTCCTGGTTCATGTAATGATTTCTTCATTGTGAGAGGCACTATGTCTAACTCTACTTCTCGTTCTTCCCTGGGTGGATTCTTACAACTCTTCTGAACAGCTGTACACCAGTCTGCCAAATTACATTTTTTAATAATATTTACTAATCCATTCATGTATCCTCTCTTGCCTTGCCTGCAGAAGGTCCTTTTATCTTTTAAACCATCATTTATATCTTGTACAAATTTACTCCCACTTTTCCCTCTCATTAATCGAACTGCTGCAACTGTATTAATTTCATTGACCCTCTGTGAAATGCTCTGTAACCCTAGTTCCATTTTCATTATCTCAATCATTGCATTCTTTTGACACCCTAAAATAATTCTCATTGCTTCATTTTGCATGATCTCAAGCTTCCGTAGCCTTCCTTCACCAGTACAAGAGAGGACAGGTGCTGCATAGTCTATAAGTGATCTGATGGTAGAAATACACATCATTCTCAGTATGGGTACCCCAGCACCTTTACCACAACATGCTAGAGCCTTCAAGGGCTGTAATCTTGCTCTACATTGAGTGAGGACATGATATATTTCTGCCTCTTTACTTTCACTAGTAAAGCCAATATACATTCCTAAATATTTATACTTTGACACTTCTCAACAATTTTTCCATTTAGAAAAACGGATTCAGTTCCTCTTCCTTTACATTCACACTTGGTTTTTTCTTCATTGATAACTAAGCCCATCTTTTGAGAAAGAACACTAAAATCATTTAATGCAATCTGCAAATTTTTTACAGAGTTTCCTTGAAATAAGATGTCATCTGCATAAATGATGGTTACAACTCCTTTGGGATATTTGTGTGAGGCTATCTTGTTCATTAACACATTAAATAACATTGGACTCAATACTCCCCCTTGGGGAGTGCCTAGTTCAAGTGCTCTTTCCTCAGACAAACATCCCTGATACCATACACAGATTCTCCTTCCATGCAAGTAGTCACCTATCCAGTGTAACAACTTTCCTGATACCCCTAGAGCAGCCAGTTCATTCATAACTACTTCACTGTGAGCTTTATCAAATGCTCCTTGTAAATCCACAAAAACTCTACATCTGTCTGCATCATTTGATAAACATTTTATAACACAGTCTGAAGTACATTTCCCTTCCAAAAAACCAAATAAATTACAAGATAGATTTTCCCCCACAATATATACAAGCCTATTTAATAATACTCTCTCCATCATCTTGGAAAAACAAGATGTTAAAGACACTGGCCTGTATCCACCAGTTGCCTTAGGGAAAGGAATAACTATCGCTTTCTTCCATTCTGTTGGTAATCTACCCTCTGCATAGCTCATGTTGAATAAATCTAATAATGGACTATTTTCCATACCAACTAAGCAGTTCCAAATTTCATATGTCACACCATCTTCGCCTGGTGCTGTAGATTTTCCTTTTTTAACAGCATTTAATAACTCATCTTGAGTAATATCTACACATGTTACATCACAAATATTTAGAGCTGATGAAATAAATCTTTTTCTTTCATTTTGCCACTCATCTAATGCTTCTATTGTCCTGTTAGGCAGGGAGGCAACACTAGCAGCTTTAGATCATTTGTCAACCAGTTTATTAGCTTCTTCCTCTGGATGAGGATAGCTAATAAAATTACTCCTTTTTCCTCTAATTTTGTTAATATCCTGCCATATTTCTTTGAGATTTTTACTCTCCCTAATGTGCTGTGCAAAATCTTGCCAATATTTCTCCCTTGCCTCCTTCCTAGCCTGCCCACATATTTTGGCTATATCCATGAAGATTTCCCTATCTTCTTCTCTTCTACCATTCTTTACCCAATCTTTATGTGCTGCCCTTAACATTTGTGTCCATCCCTTCAACATTTTGTCATTGGTATAGCAGTGTTTCCTAGCCCCATGTCTCTTATCATTTATTTTTTTCTGTGTTGACTTAGTTAAATATCTTTCTATCTCCCCAACTAAGTCATTATAAAAGCTATCCATACAGACTGGTGTATAATTTCTGTACCATTTCTCTATATTTTGGGTAAACACTTCTGTGTCATCCTTGTTTAGTTTCAATTTCTTCCTCCTATATCTCACCTGTCTCTTCCCTAATGGTAATTGAACATACACAACAAAATGGTCACTGACTAGCTCCCTTATTATCTCACATTCTCCCTGGACTCCCTGACTGCTTATCATGCAAGCATAGTCTAACCTTCCTCCTTTAATATGAGTCACTTCCTTATTTCCTAACAAGTAAGCATCTGGGTGATCTTGTAAAAATTGCCAAAATTTTATACCATTACTATTAATTCTCCCCATTGTTTCGAGTCTTGGATGTCGAGCATTAAAATCTCTTACAGCCAAAGTTGAGTCCAAAAACATGCAATCTGGTAAGAAGTTGAGGTCAAAACAGCCTCCAGAAATATACAAATTTGCTATGTTCAATTCTCCTTCCTTCAAATATAACTTTATACAGAAGCTTTCTATTCCTTGTACTCTACTCGGGCTTCCAACTAGTTCTGCTGGTATGGAATTCTTAATGTATGTTGAGACCCCTCTTATACCTTCACCCGAATAGAGATGAAATCCCTTATATCCAGACAGTTTAAGCAGGTCGCCTTTCCTGTCCCCAGTCTCTTGAAGGGTAATTATATCAATATTATTTTTAAGGGTAAAGTAATGTACATCTGTCACTCTATTTCGTAGACCATTAACATTCCAGGACATTATCTTAAGGCTAGCTAGATCCAGGATTAATATTTACACATTTTATATCCTTTCCAATCAGATTCTTTAAGAAGGCCCAATCCTCCTGCACAGATTCCCATTTCCTCAAAAGGTTTTCTTTATCAGCATCTTTACACTTTACCAACACATTTTTAAAACTTTCAGTTGTTGCTCCCTGCACTACACAATCCTTTATTTTCCTCTCCTTCCCTTTAATACTTATTTTAAGCACTGAATTTTTCAAAAGCTTGAGCTCTTCACTTTCCTCTTTCCCTTTTAATTCTACATTATTCACAGTTTTGTTTTCCCTTTCTTTATTTATCACTGTATCAAGTCTTTTCTCTATCACTTCTATTTTCTGACCTAACTTTTGCAAAAGCTGAAACATCTTAAGCACCTCTTCTCCCAGAATTTCTTGCACAGTTTTATCACTAACCTGGAGGGCTGCACCACTACTCTCACTTGCTACTTGTTTATTACTCTGTTTGTTTCTGGCATCAACAACGCTTCCGGCCGCAAGCGCAGTCCTTATCCTTCTTGAATCTTCATGCCAGGCATTCTCAGGAATCACTGTCTGTGTGTTCTCCTGCTGTCTTGTCACTGTCAGACCACAGCGTACTTTTTCAGTGTTCTCTGAATAATTCCTTTGTTGGTCACTTCTCATACGTGGCCTCATCTCGCATGCAATTGAACTAGCATTGTGAGTTTTACCACAATTACAACAACAAGGCTTCACTTTCTCTCCTGCTTTGATCTTGTCCTCACAGTTGCTAGATTCGTGCCTCTTCCCACAGAATCTACAACGTGGGTCCAGTTGACAGCTCCAGGCCTTATGTCCCCATCTGCAACACTTGAGACACATTATTGGTCCCTCCACATATAGTGCCACCTTCCTATACCCTGCTCCTGTGATGAACACTTTCTCTGGAACCTTTCCTCTCATTAGAGCAATAACCTGGCTTCTCTCTTCGCCCCTTATTAAATGCCTCTTGACCCAAACAAATCTTTCGTCATCCAATAAGTATTCTGGATCTAGTATTACAGGGTACCTGAAGATTATAACCTTTGTAAGTAGTATGTCGCTCTCCTCTGGCAAAACCATCAGTAATCCCTTGTACCCAACAGTTGTCAACATTTCCACAGCCTCCATGGTCCCCACTGTAAGATAAGGCTTGTGTGTGCCTTCTTTCAAAAGAGGCTCAAAGCTGCGATGCTCCCGTCCTAGTTGTACTGCCCATTTTAATTTTTCAAGGAAGGTCATCGGGCATGACTGTGGAAAAATTAATCTCTTCCTGACCCGACCAACTTCACCTTGTGTGTGTTCTTGTCTGCGTCCTTCAAATTCCATACTTTGCTCTGTTCTTGATCCATTCTCCACTATCTCCTTTCTGTTATTTCCATTATTATTACCACCCACACACGTTTTTTGTCCTAGATGTTTTTGTCTCCTCCTCTCTCACTTCTTTGCTTTCACTGTCCTCGTGCCAGCTTGTCTCCCTCATCCTTTGAGAATTTTCTTTCTTATTCACTACCTCTTGTTGTAGCTGTATTTTCTCACTTTCGAACTTCCCTTGTGCTTCATCACTCGTATTAGACTCATCACTACTCAACTCAAGGTCTTCAAGAACTTCGTCCAATACTATCTTTTCTTTACTCTTCCATGTAGAGTTCTTAAGCGAAAATTCACTTTCCGTGGGGCAATGTTGACATCCCACAACACCCAGCCAGGAGTGATGGGACCCCGAGCAGTTATTTTCGTAAGGTAAACAGTAAGTTCCCAACACCAAAGTTGCTTGACGATACTTATCTTATCCTCGGGTCCTTATACACAAGTAGGTAAGTCTATATATCCTTCAGATAATGTAATAGGCTCGAAAACATCCCAAATTTGGGAGCTAGCGCTCACAGCTGTGTTTACCAGACCAAAAAAATGGCCGCTCCGTCGTATGTCGAGTAGGTCGTAAGTCGAGGAGTAGCTGTATTTAACTAATGATAACAGAAAAAGTTATTTCTTTAATGTTTTGTTTTTGTGTTTTAATGTTTTGTCTGTGAGTCGGTTCTCGTCTTCAACGTTTAGGTCACGAAGGAGGCTTAAATATATCTAGAAAAAAAGTTTTTGCTCCTGTGTAAATATCATAATAAATTTGCACTGTCCTCTGATTGGTCACAGCAGAGAGATTTAAATAATAAATCCCGCAAAATTGTGCCTCTCTCCCGGCAGCACGATAAGAATCCGTCGAGATCGTCGCAGTTTCGTTCTACGTCGGTCGCGTCCACGAAATATAAACACTATTGGACGCGTACGAAACCGGGTATGCCGATTCGGTTTTTGTTGGTCCATCGCAAGAAGTTAGGTAGTTTAGATTAGGTTAGGTAGGGTTTTCAATGTTGTTTTTTTAACCCTTCATGTTGAAAGTCTAACTCACTTTGGAAGATTCATTGTTTTTGTTAATGTAAGGAAATTAAGATCATATTTATTTATTAGAAAAAATCCAAGTAAAAACTGGTAAAATTATCGTTTTGGCCGTGCAGCTATTTTCCGAAGGTCATAAAAGTTGAAAATACATCAAAAACCATTGGAACAAGATTATATCAACCTAACCTAACCTATTTGAGTAATCAGTTTCTCCACGTGGTACTAAACAAACAAGTGCCTTTATTATAACTGTACGAAGATGTTATTTGACCACGATTCTGGGCCAAATAACCGTCGGCCATTTGACCGGGACCTGCGGGGATCGTATAGGATTGTAGTCGGGATGGTTGGGGGCATTAAACAAGTCATTACATTATGGTATTATTTAATTGTATAATTTCTGTTGACAAAAGGATTTAGTTTTATTTTAGATCTCTGTCAAATAAGCGGCGGTTATTGTGCCGAGTACCGGTCAAATAATCCCTGCCTATAATATAATAGTTTTACAGTGTTGTGTATTATATAGCTATTGGTCACATTTCCAGGAAGCTTCAAGGACCAACAACACACCTCGGTACGACAAGTCGAGACTCGACCGTACAGACCCGTCCGGTCTCGCACACGACGCCGTTAACGGCAAACGGAGAAACGCCGCTGGGAGGTAATACCGACGTCGTCACTTCACGTCGTGTCATTGGGCGTACGAGCCGAGTGTATTAGAGTACAGGTTGTACCTCTCTAGTCCGGCATTCTGTGATCCGGAACGATTTTAGTTTGTCCAATAGGTAGATAGGCAGCTTTTTTTTTTTTTTTAATCTTGATTATTATTATTATTATTATTATTACAGGAGTATTAAATTTTTGCCCCTCAGGCCCCAATGTGGGTCAGTGACCTATGCCCGGGTGGGCTAATCCCCGTAAAAAAACAACAACGACGACAAAGCCGGGGGAAATTAAGGTTTGTTTACATCCGGCAGCTCTCTCTCTGTGCTTGTCTATACAGAGCACAACAATTAACCCTTCAATATATATTCTAGCAGTAAATAAGTGTTGCTTTCATATTCTTAAGTAGAGTAACGACGACATGTTTTCACGTGTGCGCACTTACATACGCGCAGTTTCACTTTTTTTTACCATTGATGGTTAGCTACTTATATTGTTCCATTTATTAACATTAAATAACATTACTTCAAACAAGCATATTAATTTTTTTACATTAATTTTACTACAGCTACAATCAGGGTCTTATTTTCTTCAGTTTTATATGTAGAACCAATCTGTCACCGGTTTTGTAAGCTTTAACAAAAACAATGCCGGCAGCCGTCTCGTCTCGTCGCGCGTTTTAATATTACACGTATTAGTAATAAATTGTATTGTTAATTTTGCACACACAAACATTAATTCAATAAAAACAAATTCAGAAACATTAATTAAAATATATATGAACAGTAAATAAGTGTTGCTTTCACATTCTTACGTAAAGTAATGACGATACGTTTTCACGCGTGCGCACTCGCATACGCGATCTCTGTTTTTCTTTACCATTATCGTTAGCTACTTCTATTGTTCCATTTATTAACATTACTTAAAAGAACCATATTAATTTTTCTACAGCTACAACCAGGGTCTTATTTTCTTCAGTTTTATACGTAGAACCAGTCAGTCACCGGTTTTGTAATCGACGAAAACGGTGCCGTCTCATTTCCTCGCGTTTTAATATTGAGCGTATTATTAATGAATTGTATTGCTCATTTTGCACACACTAACATTAATTCAATCCAAAAGACTTTCAGTAATAAATAATAATGAATCTTTCGTACATAAGAGAAATAACGCCGTTTTCACGATCTTGCACGTCGTCCTAACGTCGGCGGGCCATTCAAACCCGTCGAAATTTGAGTTTCCGCCGTCAAAAGTTTTAAATGTGTCGGTTTTTTTTGTGCGTTCAAATAGAAAACGTCGAATTAAAAACTCGCGAAATTTGAGAAGGTACTGTACGACATTTAACCCTTCAATATGTCTTCAAAGAGACCACGAAGCAGAGAAAGTGGTGCTAGTGCTTCCAAGTGTAAACAGAAGTCACTATCTGTCCAGGAAGAGGGCGAATTTCCACGGTCGGGAAATTTCCGGCGTCCGACACCGGTCGGGTCCCGTGGTTGCCGGACCGGAGAGGTACAACCTGTACTTGTATTTCAGTACACTTGTACAGTAATCCTATAAAAGTGGGCATTTATGTAAATGTTTGTGCGTAAAGTCGCGTCCCATTGGCGTCGGCGGTACGCGACACTTCCAAAATATGGCCCAGATTCACGTTTTCCATCCCATACCCAATTTTGAATGTGTGTTTATTTCGTGTTTCTTTAAAGTACAGTACAGTATATTAATAACTTTAAGTTTCGTTTTCAAAACATAATGTCATTGTTTATTAATTATGATACTCTATATATGCTGTGGTACTCTAAATACTTTTTTCTACTTATATGAATCAGTTGAGTTGAGTAAACTTTTATTTGCATAGTTTTGAAGAAGACTACAGGACATAGTTTAAATTTTTACATATCAACAGTGCAGTACTTTATCTTAAGTAATATTTTCAGGCACTTTCTCCAACACTGCCTACAGTGGACCTGATGTGAACTAGAATGAAGTTGGCTGGACATGAAATTTACTGGACCTCAAGTAGTCTGTGGTATTGTATTTAATATTGTTGTGGTACTTTGAATGTTAGGAAAGTTCTACAGGCATTCCCCAGTTTGTAAGAGTACTGTGTCTTATAAAAACCTATGGTAAATCGAATCAATATTCCTATAGACTCACATTATAAAAGCCAAGATACTTTTCTTCAATGAAAAAAGCTCCCCCCCCCAATTATGTAGTCTCCAAAAAGTATTGATAGATTTTCTAGCGGTAAAATTTGAAACGCTGGGTGAAAGACTTTGATTTGATCTCCAGTGCATCAGCATAAATTGGTACAGGTACATCCGGTCACTATATGAGCAACAGCCATAGACGGCGGGTAGCGAGAGAGGGAGTCATCCTCGCGTGACATACAACCGTACAGTATATGCTTTACTATAACAAGAACTCCATTAAGCTATATTAATGTATGTATCGTGCTGGGTAGAAGCAAGGCATATGTAAAGAAGCCCCTGACTGAGGATTACAATAACATGGAAATATACTTTAAATGGAAGAGTTTCGGATCACAACCGAGACGGACCTCGAGGCGAACATTTCACCGTGTCGTAGTGACGGTTTCATTCGTACCGAGTTGCAGAATATAGTCGTCGACGACACGTATGATTTATGAGAGGTGACCAAGGAAATAGTAGTTGATATTAGAGTGAACAGCTACAGCAATATACAGTATATCGGTCTAATTGGGATCTGCCAAATATTATTGATTCGTAAATAGTGTCGGTTTAACGTCACAATAAGAATTTAAATTGGGGCGTCGCCGGTCGTTTCGTGGCGGCTGACCCATCGCGATACAGCGGGTTCGCTCGCCCCGTTGCGTCTTTCCGATAATTCCTCGGTTCGTTTGACGTAAGATCCCATTAATGACCGGCACGGCGTCGGCGTCCATTTACGACACGCAATCTCAATTCGCTTGACGTGCGATCGGAAGCCTCGGAGGATTCGCATCTCTCAAAAACATACGTATGCTCAGAGGTGTAGACGTAGAGTTAGCAACAGTTCTGAAACGGGTCGTGTAACATTGGTCGAATCACGTCGACCCCGTGGCTAAAGATATTATTTTTGGGTGACCGTACACGTCGATTATAAGCCAATACAGGAGCTTCTCGACAGACGGACGAGTCGAGTTCCCGAGGCTCGTTCGCGAGTCCGACTTAACTCTTGTAGATAATGATATACAGTAGAGCTATACCGTATATACCCAGCACATTACGGTACAGTCGGTCCCCGACTGACGACGGGGTTAGGGACCGGCGGGTCGCAAGTCGAAAATAATACCGTACATAGAAAATCTAAAACGGGTGTCAATTCTTCTTCTCGGCACCACGAGAACTCTCACTCTTACGCTTGCCAGCCATTTTAAAGGGAATTACAAACAAAAATTTTGTCGGTACACAGTGCAATCACTCACGTCAGGACTCGAAAATAGGTAATTTGACAAAATTTTGGTACGACCGAGGCGGTCGTACGTCGAGTAGGTCGTAAGTCGAGGAGTAGCTGTATTTAACTAGTGATAACAGAAAAAGTTATTTCTTTAATGTTTTGTTTTTGTGTTTTAATGTTTTGTCTGTGAGTCGGTTCTCGTCTTCAACGTTTAGGTCACGAAGGAGGCTTAAATATATCTAGAAAAAAAAGTTTAAGCTCCTGCGTAAATATCACAATAGATTTGCACTGTCCTCTGTTTGGTCACAGCAGATTATGTGAAATTCGAGCGAGAGAGATTTAAATAATAAATCCCGCAAAATTGTGCGTTTCTCCCGGAAGCACGAAAAGAATCCGTCAATAACGTCGCAGTTTCGTTCTACGTCGGTCACGTCCACGAAATGTAGACGCTATTGGACTGTACGAAACCGGGTATGCCGATTAAATTTTTGCTCGTCCATCGCAAGAAGTTAGGTAGTTTAGATTAGATTAGGTTAGGTAGGGTTTTCAATGTTTTTTTTTAACCCTTCATGTTGAAAGTAACTTTTTTTGGAAGATTCATTGTTTTTGTTAGTGTAAGGAAATTAAGATCATATAAATTTATTAGAAAAAATCCAAATAAATACTGGTAAAATTATCGTTTTGGCCGTGCATCTATTTTCCAAAAGTCATAATCGTTCAAAATATCCATAAAAACCGTTGGAAAAAGATAATTTCAACTTTACGTAACCTATTTGAGTAATCGGTTTCTCCATGTGGTGTTAAACTATTGAGTAATGTTTATTTTTAATACAAAGTTGTTATTTGACCCGGATTCTGGGCCAAATGACCGTCGGCTATTTGACCGGGACCTGCGGGGATCGTGTGGGATTGTAGTCGGGATGGTTGGGGGCATTAAACAAGTCATTCCATTATGGTATTATTTAATTGTATAATTTCTGTTGACAAAAGGATTTAGTTTTATTTTAGATCTTTGTCAAATAACCGGCGGTTATTGTGCCGAGTACTGGTCAAATAATCCCTGCCTATAATATAATAGTTTTACAGTGTTGTGTATTATATAGGTATCTGTTACATTTCCAGGAAGCTTTAAGGACCAACAACACATCTCGGTACGACAAGTGGAGACTCGACCGTACAGACCCGTCCGGTCTCGCACACGACGCCGTTAACGGCAAACGGAGAAACGCCGCCGCCGCCGACCCGCGGGAGGTAAGACCGACGTCGTCACTTCGCGTCGGGCGTACGAGCCGAGCGTATTAGAGGACTTGTATTTAAGTGCACTTGTACAGTAATCCTATAAAAGTGGACATTTATGTAAATGATTGTGTCTAAAGTCACTTCCCATTGGTGTCGGTGGTACGGGACCTCTCAAAATTGTGGCCCAGATTCACGTTTTTCATCCCAAACCAAATTTTGAATGTGTGTTTATTTCGTTATTCTTTAAAGTACAGTGCAGTATATTAATAACTTTTAGCTTCGTTTTCAAAACATAATGTCATTGTTTATTAATTATGATTCTTTACAAATGCTGTACTACTTTTTCTGCCTGTATGTTTCAATTCAGTTTATGAAACTTTTATTTGCATAGTTTTGAAGAAGACTACAGTACTTAGTACATAGTTTAAATGTTTGCATATCAACAGTGCAGTACTTTATCTTAAGTAATATTTTCAGGTACTTTCTCCATCACTGCCTAAAGTGGACCTGATGTGAACTAGAATGAAGTTGGCTGGACCTGCAGTGAAGTGGACCTGAAGCTAACTGGACCTCAAGTAGTCTGTGGTATTGTATTTAATATTGTTGTGGTACTTTGAATGTTAGGAAAGTTGTACAGGCATTCCCCAGTTTGAAAGAGTACTGTGTCTTATAAAAACCTATGGTAAATCGAATCAATATTCCTATAGACTCACATTATAAAAGCCAAGATACTTTTCTTCAATGAAAAAGGTTCCCCCCCCAATTATGTAGTCTCCAAAAAGTATTGATAGATTTTCTAGCGGTAAAATTTGAAACGCTGGGTGAAAGACTTTGATGTGATCTCCAGTGCATCAGCATAAATTGGTACAGGTACATCCGGTCACTATATGAGCAACAGCCATAGACGGCGGGTAGCGAGAGAGGGAGTCATCCTCGCGTGACATACAACCGTACAGTATATGCTTTACTATAACAAGAAATCCATTAAGCTATATTAATGTATGTATCGTGCTGGGTAGAAGCAAGGCATATGTAAAGAAGCCCCTGACTGAGGATTACAATAACATGGAAATATACTTTAAATGGAAGAGTTTCGGATCACAACCGAGACGGACCTCGAGGCGAACATTTCACCGTGTCGTAGTGACGGTTTCATTCGTACCGAGCTGCAGAATATAGTCGTCGACGACACGTATGATTTATGAGAGGTGACCAAGGAAATAGTAGTTGATATTAGAGTGAACAGCTACAGCAATATACAGTATATTGGTCTAATTGGGATCTGCCAAATATTATTGATTCGTAAATAGTGTCGGTTTAACGTCACAATAAGAATTTAAATCGGCGCGTCGCCGGTCTTTTCGTGGCGGCTGATCCATCGCGATACCGCGGGTTCGCTCGCCCCGTTGCGTCTTTCCGATAATTCCTCGGTTCGTTTGACGTAGATCCCATTAATGACCGGCACGGCGTCGGCGTCCATTTACGACACGCAATCTCAATTCGCTTGACGTGCGATCGGAAGCCTCGGAGGATTCGCATCTCTCAAAAACATACGTATGCTCATTCGTGCTCAGAGGTGTAGACGTAGAGTTAGCAACAGTTCTGAAACGGGTCGTGTAACATTGGTCGAATAGCCTCGAAGCACGTCGACCCCGTGGCTAAAGATATTATTTTGGGGTGACCGTACTCGTCGATTATAAGCCAATACCGTATAGGAGCTCTTCGACCGACAGACGAGTCGAGCTCCCGAGGCTCGTTCGCGAGTCCGACTTAACTCTTGTAGATAATGATATACAGTAGAGCTATACCGTATATACCCAGCACATTACGGTACAGTCGGTCCCCGACTTACGACGGGGTCAGGGACCGGCGACCGGGTCGCAAGTCGAAAATGGGAAAATAATACTGTACATAGATGGGCGTCTCATTTTCTTCTCGGCACCACGAAACTCTCAATCTTACGCTTGCCGGCCATTTTAAAGGGAATTACAAATGAAAATGTTGTCGGTACACAGCGCAATCACTAATGTCTGCATTCAAAAATACATAATTTGACAACATTAAGACCAATCCCCACATGTGAAGGGACCCATACAAATTGAACATTATGGCCATTTTTCCGTATTGTATTTACTAATTTTCTACATGAACCAATAATGTGTCCAAAGACTGGACTCCCACTGTTCAAAGAATCCAAAGCTGCCCTACTATCAACAACAAAATATGCATCTTTATACCTCTTTACAACATTTTCCAATCCTACTAACATTGCATATAACTCAGCTTGTGTTGATGAAATAAAACTTCTCAACCAAAGTCCAATTTTGATGTCATCATTTCCTTGTTCTGTGTGCTGTCTTATAAGGATCCCGCACCCTGCCCTGCCACTTGACATAACTGAACCGTCACAAAAAACATGCAATGTGTTTATTTTAGGCAAATTACTAATCTTATTCCCATATAAAGCCCTTAACTGTCCTGGTTCATGTAATGATTTCTTCATTGTGAGAGGCACTATGTCTAACTCTACTTCTCGTTCTTCCCAGGGTGGATTCTTACAACTCTTCTGAACAGCTGTACACCAGTCTGCCAGATTACATTTTTTAATAATATTTACTAATCCATTCATGTATCCTCTCTTGCCTTGCCTGCAGAAGGTCCTTTTATCTTTTAAACCATCATTTATATCTTGTACAAATTTACCCCCACTGTTCCCTCTCATTAATCGAACTGCTGCAACTGTATTAATTTCATTGACCCTCTGTGAAATGCTCTGTAACCCTAGTTCCATTTTCATTATCTCAATCATTGCATTCTTTTGACACCCTAAAATAATTCTCATTGCTTCATTTTGCATGATCTCAAGCTTCCGTAGCCTTCCTTCACCAGTACAAGAGAGGACAGGTGCTGCATAGTCTATAAGTGATCTGATGGTAGAAATACACATCATTCTCAGTATGGGTACCCCAGCACCTTTACCACAACATGCTAGAGCCTTCAAGGGCTGTAATCTTGCTCTACATTGAGTGAGGACATGATATATTTCTGCCTCTTTACTTTCACTAGTAAAGCCAATATACATTCCTCAATATTTATACTTTGACACTTTCTCAACAATTTTTCCATTTAGAAAAACGGATTCAGTTCCTCTTCCTTTACATTCACACTTGGTTTTTTCTTCATTCATAACTAAGCCCATCTTTTGAG
Organism: Homarus americanus; assembly: GCF_018991925.1. Lineage (NCBI taxonomy): Eukaryota > Metazoa > Arthropoda > Malacostraca > Decapoda > Nephropidae > Homarus > Homarus americanus. The sequence goes on from NW_024749675.1 coordinate 21,659, forward strand.
AAAGAACACTAAAATCATTTAATGCAATCTGCAAATTTTTTACAGAGTTTCCTTGAAATAAGATGTCATCTGCATAAATGATGGTTACAACTCCTTTGGGATATTTGTGTGAGGCTATCTTGTTCATTAACACATTAAATAACATTGGACTCAATACTCCCCCTTGGGGAGTGCCTAGTTCAAGTGCTCTTTCCTCAGACAAACATCCCTGATACCATACACAGATTCTCCTTCCATGCAAGTAGTCACCTATCCAGTGTAACAACTTTCCTGATACCCCTAGAGCAGCCAGTTCACTCATAACTACTTCACTGTGAGCTTTATCAAATGCTCCTTGTAAATCCACAAAAACTCTACATCTGTCTGCATCATTTGATAAACATTTTATAACACAGTCTGAAGTACATTTCCCTTCCAAAAAACAAATAAATTACAAGATAGATTTTCCCCCACAATATATACAAGCCTATTTAATAATACTCTCTCCATCATCTTGGAAAAACAAGATGTTAAAGACACTGGCCTGTATCCACCAGTTGCCTTAGGGAAAGGAATAACTATCGCTTTCTTCCATTCTGTTGGTAATCTACCCTCTGCATAGCTCATGTTGAATAAATCTAATAATGGACTATTTTCCATACCAACTAAGCAGTTCAAAATTTCATATGTCACACCATCTTCGCCTGGTGCTGTAGATTTTCCTTTTTTAACAGCATCTTGAGTAATATCTACACATGTTACATCACAAATATTTAGAGCTGATGAAATAAATCTTTTTCTTTCATTTTGCCACTCATCTAATGCTTCTATTGTCCTGTTAGGCAGGGAGGCAACACTAGCAGCTTTAGCCCATTTGTCAACCAGTTTATTAGCTTCTTCCTCTGGATGAGGATGGCTAATAAAATTACTCCTTTTTCCTCTAATTTTGTTAATATCCTGCCATATTTCTTTGAGATTTTTACTCTCCCCAATGTGCTGTGCAAAATCTTGCCAATATTTCTCCCTTGCCTCCTTCCTAGCCTGCCCACATATTTTGGCTATATCCATGAAGATTTCCCTATCTTCTTCTCTTCTACCATTCTTTACCCAATCTTTATGTGCTGCCCTTAACATTTGTGTCCATCCCTTCAACATTTTGTCATTGGTATAGCAGTGTTTCCTAGCCCCATGTCTCTTATCATTTATTTTTTTCTGTGTTGACTTAGTCAAATATATTTCTATCTCCCCAACTAAGTCATTATAAAAGCTATCCATACAGACTGGTGTATAATTTCTGTACCATTTCTCTATATTTTGGGTAAACACTTCTGTGTCATCCTTGTTTAGTTTCAATTTCTTCCTCCTATATCTCACCTGTCTCTTCCCTAATGGTAATTGAACATACACAACAAAATGGTCACTGACTAGCTCCCTTATTATCTCACATTCTCCCTGGACTCCCTGACTGCTTATCATGCAAGCATAGTCTAACCTTCCTCCTTTAATATGAGTCACTTCCTTATTTCCTAACAAGTAAGAATCTGGGTGATCTTGTAAAAATTGCCAAAATTTTATACCATTTCTATTAATTCTCCCCATTGTTTCGAGTCTTGGATGTCGAGCATTAAAATCTCTTACAGCCAAAGTTGAGTCCAAAAACATGCAATCTGGTAAGAAGTTGAGGTCAAAACAGCATCCAGAAATATACAAATTTGCTATGTTCAGTTCTCCTTCCTTCAAATATAACTTTATACAGACACTTTCTATTCCTTGTACTCTACTCGGGTTTCCAACTAGTTCTGCTGGTATGGAATTCTTAATGTATGTTGAGACCCCTCTTATACCTTTACCCGAATAGAGATGAAATCCCTTATATCCAGACAGTTTAAGCAGGTCGCCTTTCCTGTCCCTGTAACGGGCCGCGTTTTCTCTTTTCAATAATTTACCATCCAGCTACTGTTTTCTGTTAGTATTCTATTTACTCATATACTTATTTGTTCTATGTAGCATTCCTCCAATGAGTACCCTGTTTAATATACTTATTCTCCTTCCATTCTTTACATATATATTTATTCTTATATGTTCTTTACCTCTATATACCTTATATTCTTATATGTTCTTATATAAGTAACTCTTATGCTTCTCCACTTATGTTTTCCAAGTCAAGGTTCTTTCTTTTCATTTCCTTTCATATAGATTGTATTTTCAGTTTCAATGTTCTTACCTTTCTGAAGTATACTTTGTTTTATGTCTTTCTTATACATGGGTTAGTCTGGGGAACCATGTTATTCTTTGTATAACACTTTTTATACTTACAAGGGGTAGCTGCCACCACCCAGACTTTTCATTATATAACAGAACTCATGGAAGGGTTTTGGGTAGTGTGGTAGATGTATAGGCACGTGAGTAAGTATTATTTTCTGGGAACCAATGTTTAGAAGGAGTAGAGTGGTGATACTCAGATTACTAACTCAATATTTATTAATACAGTGAGTGGAGAAGATGCATCTTAGATTCACTCAGGCTAAACAGAACCGAAATTAACTTATTAAGTCATCAAACACTTCAAGAACTTATTACCTCATTAAACACCTCCAAATATTCATTACTTTATTGGATACTGTTGTAGTATTTCTGTGACAAGTAAGATTTAGCAATGCTTACACACTGTCAATAACCCTGGACCCACAGGTCTTACTTTAACAAGGAACAAATTACCTTCTCAATTCGTGGTTAGAACCTCATACTCTCAGGTTATTCTTTCATGGGTACTACAGATGAATACATAACACATTGGACTAACTCCACAATTATAGTAACATACAATACCTCCTGTTAGTTTGCAAGGAACAACCTGGTACCTTGAACTCTCATTCAGTGGTTCAATACTTAACCTGGGATGACTATATTTCTGCTAGTCATCCCTAAGCATGGATATTAATACGGCTCCATACATATAACCAAGAACAGTGGGTAGACCATGATCATATGACGGAGTCAGTAGGCCAGAGTTGTTTACAGGCTCGCTCGGAGCGCCTGGCCCAGGAAAAGTTGACTGTGGCGGTGGGCCGTGGCGTCTGCCAAGGAATCTCGCCCTGGGATTCTCATCTCGCCACCTTAAAGACGTCTTAAGGCTAGCTAGATCCAGGATTAATATTTACACATTTTATATCCTTTCCAATCAGATTCTTTAAGAAGGCCCAATCCTCCTGCACAGATTCCCATTTCCTCAAAAGTTTTTCTTTATCAGCATCTTTACACTTTACCAACACCTTTTTAAAACTTTCAGTTGTTGCTCCCTGCGCTACACAATCCTTTATTTTCCTCTCCTTCCCTGTAATACTTATTTTAAGCACTGAATTTTTCAAAGGCTTGAGCTCTTCACTTTCCTCTTTCCCTTTTAATTCTACATTATTCACAGCTTTGTTTTCCCTTTCTTTATTTATCACTGTATCAAGTCTTTTCTCTATCACTTCTATTTTCTGACCTAACTTTTGCAAAAGCTGAAACATCTTAAGCACCTCTTCTCCCAGAATTTCTTGCACAGTTTTATCACTAACCTGGAGGGCTGCACCACTACTCTCACTTGCTACTTGTTTATTACTCTCTTTGTTTCTGGCATCAACAACGCTTCCGGCCGCAAGCGCAGTCCTTATCCTTCTTGAATCTTCATGCCAGGCATTCTCAGGAATCACTGTCTGTGTGTTCTCCTGCTGTCTTGTCACTGTCAGACCACAGCGTACTTCCTCGGTGTTCTCTGAATAATTCCTTTGTTGGTCACTTCTCATACGTGGCCTCATCTCGCATGCAATTGAACTAGCATTGAGAGTTTTACCACACTTACAACAACAAGGCTTCACTTTCTCTCCTGCTTTGATCTTGTCCTTACAGTTGCTAGATTCGTGCCTCTTCCCACAGAATCTACAACGTGGGTCCAGTTGACAGCTCCAGGCCTTATGTCCCCATCTGCAACACTTGAGACACATTATTGGTCCCCCCACATATAGTGCCACCTTCCTATACCCTGCTCCTGTGATGAACACTTTCTCTGGAACCTTTCCTCTCATTAGAGCAATAACCTGGCTTCTCTCTTCGCCCCTTATTAAATGCCTCTTGACCCAAACAAATCTTTCGTCATCCAATAAGTATTCTGGGTCTAGTATTACAGGGTACCTGAAGATTATAACCTTTGTAAGTAGTATGTCGCTCTCCTCTGGCAAAACCATCAGTAATCCCTTGTACCCAACAGTTGTCAACATTTCCACAGCCTGTAAGATAAGGCTTGTGTGTGCCTTCTTTCAAAAGAGGCTCAAAGCTGCGATGCTCCCGTCCTAGTTGTACTGCCCATTTTAATTTTTCAAGGAAGGTCATCGGGCATGACTGGAAAAATTAATCTCTTCCTGACACGACCAACTTCACCTTGTGTGTGTTCTTGTCTGCTTCCTTCAAATTCCATACTTTGCTCTGTTCTTGATCCATTCTCCACTATCTCCTTTCTGTTATTTCCATTATTATTACCACCCACACACGTTTTTTGTCCTAGATGATTTTGTCTCTTCTCCTCTCTCACTTCTTTGCTTTCACTGTCCTCATGCCAGCTTGTCTCCCTCATTGTTTTAGAATTTTCTTTCTTATTCACTACCTCTTGTTGTAGCTGTATTTTCTCACTTTCGAACTTCCCTTGTGCTTCATCACTCGTATTAGACTCATCACTACTCAACTCAAGGTCTTCAAGAACTTCGTCCAATACTATCTTTTCTTTACTCTTCCATGTAGAGTTCTTAAGCGAAAATTCACTTTCCGTGGGGCAATGTTGACATCCCACAACACCCAGCCAGGAGTGATGGGACCCCGAGCAGTTATTTTTGTAAGGTAAACAGTAAGTTCCCAACACTAAAGTTGCTTGACGATACTTATCTTATCCTCGGGTCCTTATACACAAGTAGGTAAGTCTATATATCCTTCAGTTAATGTAATAAGCTCGAAAACATCCCAAATTTGGGAGCTAGCGCTCACAGCTGTGTTTACCGGACCAAAAAAATGGCCGCTCCGTCGTATGTCGAGTAGGTCGTAAGTCGAGGAGTAGCTGTATTTAACTAATGATAACAGAAAAAGTTATTTCTTTAATGTTTTGTTTTTGTGTTTTAATGTTTTGTCTGTGAGTCGGTTCTCGTCTTCAACGTTTAGGTCACGAAGGAGGCTTAAATATATCTAGAAAAAAGTTTTTGCTCCTGTGTAAATATCATAATAAATTTGCACTGTCCTCTGATTGGTCACAGCAGAGAGATTTAAATAATAAATCCCGCAAAATTGTGCCTCTCTCCCGGCAGCACGATAAGAATCCGTCGAGATCGTCGCAGTTTCGTTCTACGTCGGTCGCGTCCACGAAATGTAAACACTATTGGACGCGTACGAAACCGGGTATGCCGATTCGGTTTTTGTTGGTCCATCGCAAGAAGTTAGGTAGTTTAGATTAGGTTAGGTAGGGTTTTCAATGTTGTTTTTTTAACCCTTCATGTTGAAAGTCTAACTCACTTTGGAAGATTCATTGTTTTTGTTAGTGTAAGGAAATTAAGATCATATTTATTTATTAGAAAAAATCCAAATAAAAACTTGTAAAACTATCGTTTTGGCCGTGCAGCTATTTTCCGAAGGTCATAAAAGTTGAAAATACATCAAAAACCATTGGAACAAGATTATTTCAACCTAACCTAACCTATTTGAGTAATCAGTTTCTCCACGTGGTACTAAACAAACAAGTGCCTTTATTATAAGTGTACGAAGATGTTATTTGACCACGATTCTGGGCCAAATAACCGTCGGCCATTTGACCGGGACCTGCGGGGATCGTATAGGATTGTAGTCGGGATGGTTGGGGGCATTAAACAAGTCATTACATTATGGTATTATTTAATTGTATAATTTCTGTTGACAAAAGGATTTAGTTTTATTTTAGATCTCTGTCAAATAAGCGGCGGTTATTGTGCCGAGTACCGGTCAAATAATCCTGCCTATAATATAATAGTTTTACAGTGTTGTGTATTATATAGCTATTGGTCACATTTCCAGGAAGCTTCAAGGACCAACAACACATCTCGGTACGACAAGTCGAGACTCGACCGTACAGACCCGTCCGGTCTCGCACACGACGCCGTTAACGGCAAACGGAGAAACGCCGCTGGGAGGTAATACCGACGTCGTCACTTCACGTCGTGTCACTGGGCGTACGAGCCGAGTGTATTAGAGTACAGGTTGTACCTCTCTAGTCCGGCATTCTGTGATCCGGAACGATTTTAGTTTGTCCAATAGGTAGATAGGCAGCTTTTTTTTTTTTTTAATCTTGATTATTATTATTATTATTATTATTATTACAGGAGTATTAAATTTTTGCCCCTCAGGCCCCAATGTGGGTCAGTGACCTATGCCCGGGTGGGCTAATCCCCGTAAAAAAACAACAACGACAAAGCCGGGGGAAATTAAGGTTTGTTTACATCCGGCAGCTCTCTCTCTGTGCTTGTCTATACAGAGCATAACATTTAACCCTTCAATATATATTCTAGCAGTAAATAAGTGTTGCTTTCATATTCTTACGTAGAGTAACGACGACATGTGTTTTCCGCGATGTCTTTTACATGCGCTCAGTTTCACTTTTTTACCATTAATGGTTAGCTACTTATATTGTTCTATTTATTAACATTAAATAACATTTCAGATATTTTCAAACAACCATATTAATTTTTTACATTAATTTTACTACAGCTACAATGAGGGTCTTATTTTCTTCAGTTTTATATGTAGAACCAATCAGTCACTGGTTTTGTAAGCTTTAACAAAAACAATGCCGGCAGCCGTCTCGTCTCCTCATGTGTTTTAATATTCCACGTACCGTATTATTAATAAATTGTATTGTTCATTTTGCACACACAAACATTAATTCAATAAAAACAAATTCAGAAACATTAATTAAAATATATATGAACAGTAAATAAGTGTTGCTTTCACATTCTTATGTAAAGTAATGACGATATGTTTTCACATGTGCGCGCTTACATACGTGATCTCTCTTTTTTTCTTTACCATTATCGTTAGCTACTTCTATTGTTCCATTTATTAACATTACCAAAAGAACCATAGTAATTTTCTACAGCTACAACCCGGGGTCTTATTTTCTTCAGTTTTATCACATTAAGACAGTAGGTCACCGTTTTTTTTTTGTAATCGACAGCGGTGCCGTCTCTCATTCAGCGTTTTAATATTGAGCGTATTATTAATGAATTGTATTTCTCATTTTGCACACACTAACATTAATTCAATCCAAAAGACTTTCAGTAATAAATAATAACGAATCTTTCGTACATAAGAGAAATAACGCCGTTTACACGATCGTGCACGTCGTCCGAACGTCGGCGGGCCATTCAAACCCGTCGAAATTTGAGTTTCCGCCGTCAAAAGTTTTAAATGTGTCGGCTTTTTTTGTGCGTTCAAATAGAAAACGTCGAATTAAAAACTCGCGAAATTTGAGAAGGTACTGTACGACATTTAACCCTTCAATATGTCTTCAAAGAGACCACGAAGCAGAGAAAGTGGTGCTAGTGCTTCCAAGTGTAAACAGAAGTCACTATCTGTCCAGGAAGAGGGCGAATTTCCACGGTCGGGAAATTTCCGGCGTCCGGCACCGGTCGGGTCCCGTGGTTGCCGGACCGGAGAGGTACAACCTGTACTTGTATTTCAGTACACTTGTACAGTAATCCTATAAAAGTGGGCATTTATGTAAATGTTTGTGCGTAAGGTCGCGTCCCATTGGCGTCGGCGGTACGCGACACTTCCAAAATATGGCCCAGATTCACGTTTTTCATCCCATACCCAATTTTGAATGTGTGTTTATTTCGTGGTTCTTTAAAGTACAGTACAGTATATTAATAACTTTAACTTTCGTTTTCAAAACATAATGTCATTGTTTATTAATTATGATACTCTATAAATGCTGTGGTACTCTAAATACTTTTTTCTACTTATATGAATCAGTTGAGTTGAGTAAACTTTTATTTGCATAGTTTTGAAGAAGACTACAGGACATAGTTTAAATTTTTACATATCAACAGTGCAGTACTTTATCTTAAGTAATATTTTCAGGCACTTTCTCCAACACTGCCTACAGTGGACCTGATGTGAACTAGAATGAAGTTGGCTGGACATAAAGTTTACTGGACCTCAAGTAGTCTGTGGTATTGTATTTAATATTGTTGTGGTACTTTGAATGTTAGGAAAGTTCTACAGGCATTCCCCAGTTTGAAAGAGTACTGTGTCTTATAAAAACCTATGGTAAATCGAATCACTATTCCTATAGACTCACATTATAAAAGCCAAGATACTTTTCTACAACGAAAACAGTTCCCCCCAAATTATGTACGGTCCCCCAAAAAGTATCGATTGAATTTTCTAGCGGTAAAATTTGAAACTCTAGATGAAATACTTTGCTGTGATCCCCAGTGCATCAGCATAAGTTGGTACAGGTACATCCGGTCACTATATGAGCAATAGCCGTAGACGGCGGGTAGCGAGGGAGTCGTCCTCGTGTGACATACGACCGTACGGTATATGCTTTACTATAACAAGAAATTCATTGAGCTATATTAATGTATGTATCGTGCCGGTTAGAAGCGAGGCCCCGACCGAGGATTACAAAAATATCGGAATATACATTAAACGGAAGAGTTTTGGAACGTCACGAGCTAGACCGAGACGGACCTCGGGGCATACGTTTCGCCACCGCGTCGTAGTGACGGTTTTATTCGTACCGAGATGCACAATGTAGTCGTCGACGACACGTCTGATTTTTGAGGAGTGACGGAGCAAATAGTAGTTGATATTAGAGTGAACAGGTACAGCAATATACAATATATTGGTCTAAATGGGATCTGCCAAATATTATCGATACGTAAATGGCGTCGGTTTAACGTCAAAATAAGATTTTAATCGGCGCGTCGCCCGTCGTTTAGCGGCGGGTAACCCATCGCGATGCCCGAGGGTTCGCTCGCCCCATTGTGCCGAGTTATTCGAGCGTTGCGCGTACCCTCGTCGCGAAGGCTAATAATAGCGCCTCTCTCCCCGTTGTGTCTTTCCGATAATTCCTCGGTTCATTTGACGTACGATCCCGGTAATGACCGGCTCGGCGTCCGTTTACGACACGCAATCCAAATTCGCGCTACGTGCGATGCGAATCCTCGGAGGATTTGCATCTTTCAAAAACACATACAGTCGTGCGCCGGTTAACATCCGATAGCATATACAGTCGGCCCTTAACATTCGCTGGGGTTAGGTAACAGAGATACCCGTGAATGTTAAAAATCCGTGTACTATTGCTACCCCCCCCCCTAAAAAATCCCTGGCCCCCCATGTCCTTATTTACCGTATATACCTGTGTGTAGTTTGAGTTTTTAAGACCAAATTATTTGGCAAAAATTGGGGGTCGACCTCTAAACGGGTAATAGTTTCGTTAGGTTGAAAAATATTTACCAGTAAACAATGGAAACGATGCACCAACACACCACCCGCTGTGAGTGTTGGTACAGTTGCCAGGGCAGATCTGTTGCGAGCCCAAAGTAGCCAAATCCATGGTATGGTAGCACAGGACGATGTAAAACAAAGTATTCATTTATTAAAGTTAATTTATAGATACTGGACATAAATGTTTGTTCATTACATTTGAAACATCAATCTTTGTTAATTAAATTTGAAACAAGAGAAAACTACGATACTGGATTTTCATTAAAATATTACATCACAAGTATATTTTACCTTAACTGTGACTGAATGAATATATTCATGGAAATGTAATATTTTTGCTGGAATGACGTACATATTATAGTGGGAAGTGGGATAAAATCACGAG
>NW_024749676.1:2500-11942 GCF_018991925.1 Homarus americanus
TTATTCATATCTGTATTTTTCGATTATTAAATTAGGTGTTAAATAGATAACATTGTTTTTACCGGTGTCAGAGGCAAAGGTGTTATCAGGAGTATATGTATAGGTAATTAAGGAGAGAGAGAGAGAGAGAGAGAGATTAAAAGTTCGACCTGTAGTGGTGGTGGTGGTGGTGGAAGGCGTAGTAGACGGATGATCTTACCTGGGCCTGAGAGCGGTAGCCTCCCACCTTCTTCACCCACCTCATCCATCACCTCCGGCACTGATCCACGACCTTTAAGGGAGGCTAGGAGACCAAGCATCCACCTCTGAGATATATGAAGGAGGAGTGAGGGGGGTTGAGGGGTGACACTGATGAACTGAGAGGTGAGGAGGGAGGTGAGGGGTGATGATATAGGGCACAAAAGGACAGTAGAGTTAAGGAAAAGTGGTTAATACTCTCCAAGACAAGATCACAGAGACGACACACAGTGAACCTTGGAAACAACGAGAGTACAGTATAGTTATTCAGGTTTCGATATTTACGTTTCCTTTTAACTCTCTCTGAGCCATCACCCGCGGGCCGAATATGACGTGTTAGACTGTAGTGATGATACAAGAGGTTCACTTCAGTTACAGTACAAAGGAGGTCAAAATAGGATGGTAATTACAGGAAAACTCTTCACAAAAACCTGTAGTGTCTAAGCCCAAACCACCACGACGATCACGTGCAGAAAATCTTGTTACTGATATACTGTATAATCTGCCCTTACGGTGCCTCCTGACGTGTTACCTAAGTGTTGTTACGTCAATATCGTCTCGATGTTAACACCTGATCTCTCACCTAAACACACACCGTAAGTTATACACCCAGCTCTACCGCCTCCAGGAGTGATTACACAATAAGACTGTCCATTATATCCTCAGCTGCCTCTCTCTATCTGGGCGCCGCCTGTCAGCCCGCCACGCCGTCCTCCCTCCTGTCTCGAAGAACCAGCTAAATAAATTCCTCAAAACCGGTCGTCTTGTCCAGCAGGTTGGGTGAGGTGGGTGGCCAGAACAGCCAAGTCTTACAAAATAACGGAGTAATAGTACCACCTCAGTTTATTTACAGTAGCTCGTAGCGTGAAGGAGCTGGGGTGAAGCTCTTTATTTCGAATTCAAATAGTAAGCAAGAATCCTTATGTGTTGTAAAGTACCAGCCTCTAAATAAAAGCTATTTGATGTGTTGATAAACTATGACTCAGCAACACGCTCTTGTCTTCATCAGTTGATACTTTTTGATCTTCATAAAAGACTTTGATTTATTAATACGTTTGATTTATTAATACGAAAAGCAAATCCTGTACAGCTGCTGGTTGCGACAAAATATGTGTACACGACTGAAAAGGCAAGAGTGAGAATCGAAGATACAGGAAGTTACATAGACTGTCAGACGGACGAACTGTGAATAATGTAACACAACACACAGCTAACGAGGAAACATTAAACACAAGATTAAAGACGAAGTTACGATAAAATTGTCCCTAGTGGCTGTGACGCGAACTAAGAGGTACTCGCCAGACCTCCAACAGAGAAACAATTGGATAAACGGAACGATCCAGTCTGTTAATACCGCGTCAGTGTGAGTAATAGCTGCAGGGAGGTGACGGGCAAACAGTCCCCTGGTGATCTTACGGCGTGTGTGCCTGTGGGAGGAGGTGGCGGGGGGACGGGAGACCAAAGAGAAGATAAAGTTGGAGGAACAACCAATGGATTCAAGACTTACCCTCACCTGACCCACTACTGACGAGAAAAAAAAATGAAAACATTGAAACAGATGAACAGTAAAGACGGAGTAAACACTTGAAAAAAAAAGAGGGATGTGAATAAACATTAAGGTGAGTACACAGCTGTTGCTTCGTACTCTACTTGGACTCTGAATGAATGAGACGACCCAGGAGGCGTGACCGTGACCTCATACGTGTTGCTCGGTCCTCACGCAACACAGTTAAAGTAAAGAGTAATGACAAAGGCTCCAGTCCGGTGTGGCAAGGCTGTCGTATAGTCATTGAAGGTGTGGGTGTGTCCTGCTGGGTGAGGCGCTACAAAGTCCCTAAATGCGAAAGCGAAATGCAACGTCATTTTTACATTGTGTGTGTGTGTGTGACCCACGGGTGCTGACTCCACTACACCTGTCTCTAGTGTACTGTTATCATTTTATATTTATTTTATTTATTATCGAAGTAATTTCCTAAACTAAGTCTTCTTAGTGTGGGCCAGGTAGGTGTGTGGCGTGGCAGGTACTGGACAGTGACACACACACACACACACGTGGCCATAATAAACTCACACCTTGTTCACTCATCTTCACTACACGAGTCTATAATCACACCAGTGCCTAAAACATCTCATCATTCGTCAGTGTCAACCAACAACAAGGCGACAACTGTGTATTCTCGAGGATGATGAAGACACGGCTCCACAACTAACCTATCCTAACACTACCCTGAAATATGGACGTAGGCAGCAGTAGGAGGAAGATGGTTAGGAGTTGATAATTTGTAGTTTAGTTTACGGGCAACTTGGCAGACCTGCTATTACTACTACTACTACTACTACTATTACTACTACTACTACTACTTCTTCTTCTTCTTCTTCTTCTTCTTCTTAGCTGTCACTCGGAATTGAGTATGACGATCATCCAGCTATGAGACAATGATATGAGTTATGAAAGATGTCACCTTCGTTGATGAGCTCTGAGGTGACTAGAGAGGCCGATACTGGACCGGCAGGATCGTTTACAGATGTTGCACATTGGAGGGCTACATCTAGTGTGGGACAGGCGGCGGCAACGTCTTTCCGGCGTTGGCGCTTGTCTGCCTCTGTATGCAGTCGGGATAACTCAGAAGTATTGACACATTCTCGTGTGGTGCTCCTCCAAGCGTTACGGTGTGGAATAAAGACGGGAATACACTATTATCACTTCACGTGAGCTCATGCGAGCTCACGAGTCCTCAAAACCGTGAAATCGACAAAGAATTCACAATTGTGTCTCGTCACCTCACGTGATTTTACAAAGTTAAGAAAAAAAAAATATTCACCAGCTTAGTGATGAACACTAGAATAATAGCTAAGAGTATATTTAATATACTGTAAATGTGCTTAATAAAACAAATGAAATGTTATGTTAGTCACTTAAAGTTTATAATAAAATTTATTAAATTTTTCAGTGTCAATGTAATACCATTATTAAAAACAAAACAAAAATAATTCTGTCCCAAATTTGAAATAAATCGAACCAAATACCAATGTTAGTAGAGTAGCCTATTACTTTTAGTTTTTGTCTCCGTTTTCTTTAAATTACAAAAACATTGTTCATCACAGAAGAGTATAACGGCAAGAAGAACAAAAATTCTTCAACAGCTTTGTCTCATATGAACACCATAATAATAATAATGTATTTAATAATACTGTAAATGTGCTTATTATTACAGAATTCTTTGTTTTGTTAGTCACTTAGCTTATAATGCCATCCATTATTTTTTTTCAATATTAATATAATATCATTATTAACAAAAAAAATTAATCTGTTCACAATTTGAAATAGATGACACCAGTCAAATACCTATGGTTTCTGTAATTATGGGACTTCGTATTATACATGTACAGAACTTCGTGTGTTCGAACATTTGCTATGAGTAGTTCTTCCATGTCTAGAGAAGCACTGTAAATAGAACCTTACGCTATCACGCGCCTCACAACTGTGTGATGGAACAAAATAATGTGAGAGGTAAGCTGACAGGGAGCTCGCATGATATCACATGACTCGCAGCCGTGACAGCAGTGTCTCCAAGCAATACAATAAAACACTTTATTGGCCTGCACACTTCTTATGGTCACGTGAGCTTATGTGAGCTCACGTGGCGTGATAGCAATGTGTTCCCGCCTTAATTGTCTCCCAGGTGAGGAGGTCAACTTGGCCGTTTTTCAGGTTTGTTTTCAGACTATCCTTATACCTTTTCAGTTGCCCACCAGCGTTAAGTTTACTCTTCGTTAGGTGACTGTAAAGTAGCTTCTTTGGCAGTTCACTGTCGTCCAAGCGGGTAACATGGCCAGTCCAATGTAGTTGTTCATGGGTAATGGTAACCTTGATGCTCGTACAGTTGGTGTCAGCGAGAATACTGGCATTTGTTCTCTTGTCTTCCCAGTGAACTCGGAGGATGAAACGTAGATTACGTAGATGAAAGTTTTCAAATTCCTTGAGGTGCCTCCTGTATGTGACCCATGTCTCACTGCCATATAGCAGGGTGGGGAGGACCACTGCTCGATATACGTGCAACTTTGTAGATAATTTCAGTTCCCTACAGATGAAGACACGGGTACGGAGTCTGCCAAAGGCTTGAGATGCATATCTGATCCGATGTTGAATCTCTTTATCGTTGTCCGCGGTGGACAGGTGGGAGCCGAGATACTTAAAGAGAGTAACTGTCAGGACGAGTAGCAACTTTGAGTCTTCGTTGGTTTGGCGGTGGTTCATTTGAGTTTATATAGTGTTTCGGGTTAGGTTGGTGTTGGTCGCTGAGTTGAGTTGATAGGTGAGTGAGTGTTGCTGGCACGAGTCACACAGAAGCTGCGGTTGAGGCAGCATTGGTCGCCCTTGATAATCGTGTATGGAGGGAGAGTGTTCCCGCTGTATTTTGTCTGGCAACGTTACTAAAGAGGCATGGTATTTAAGTTGTGGACATAGTGTTTTATCGAATCAAGAGGGTATGATGGTTGCTGCTGAGTATTAAGTAGAGTTAACTGTGTTTTACAGTTACCGGGTGTGCTTGTAGCAGAGGTGGCTGTCCTGGAGACAGGCGTTGTGGCCTGGCTGGGAGCTGTGTCTTGTCGTGTTGTGCCGACGGTATACACCCAGTGTCATTCCAACAAATGTTAATCAACTCGGCAGTTACTAATGACGTTTAAGAGTGAGAAGAGCGAATACAACACGTCAGTCTGTGAACTAAGATTCCTACGTGTGCAAATAGAACAGCTCCAACTAACGAACGAACCAAGCGGTAGATCAGGTCTCCTTTTCGGGTAATGATTACTTGTTTGTGTAGTCATCAAAAAAAGCTTCTGCACCCCTTGGTCTGATGGCCTCTGCAACGATCACTGACTGAGGCCATGTTAATTTGGTATGGTTGGTATATCTGGTTGTGTGATGCATTGTATAACCAGTATGATGTATTTTTTATATCACGTATAGTTAATACAGAGAAATTAACAGGAATCACCCGCGTATTCACCGACACACTGTGAAATTCCCGCTCCCACACTCCAAATATGTCCCCTCCAATAACACTTTTGGTCAGGGAGGACACTCCTTCACACCCTACGCCGCGCTGGCCGGCTGCTACTACTACTACTACTACTTCTACTACTTTGCTGTCACTCAGAATCGAGTATGCTGATCATCCAGCTGTGATGCGGTAAAGTGATATGCGTTATTAAGGATATCACCTTCGTTGGTGAGCTTTGAGTGTGACTCGAAAGGCCGATACGGGATCGGCAGGGCCGTCCACAGCTGTTGCAGGTGTGGAGGGCTACATCCAGTGCGGGAGGGGTGGTGGCTGTGTCTTATCGGTGATGGCGCTTATCAGCCTCGGTGGGCACTTAGGCTAACTCAAAAGTATTGACACCATCTCGTGTGGTGTTCCTCCAAGCGTTATGGTGTGAAGTGATCGTCTCCCAGGTGAGGGGGTCGATTTGGCATTTTTTCAGGATTGTCTTAAGACTGTCCTTATACCTTTTCCCTTGTCCGCCAGTGTTACGTTTACCATTCGCTAGGTGACTGTAAAGTAGCTGCTTTAACAATCTACTGTCGTCCATGCAGGCAACATGGCCAGGCCAATGTAGTTGTTCATGGATAATGGCATCCTCGATGCCCCTACAGTTAGTGTCAGCGAGAATACTGGCATTTGTTCTCTTGTCTCTTCGAAGGACCTCTGCCCGATACACGTGCAGCTTTGTAGATAATTTCAGCTCCCTACAGCTTAAGATATGGGTACGGAGTATGGCAAAGGCTTTAGATGCACTTCTACTCAGATGTTGAATATTTTTATCGACATTCGCAGTGGTGGACAGGTGGGAGCCGAGATACTGAAAGTGGGTAACATTAGAGAGAGTAATACCATTAAACTGGATGGATGGTAGCGGTCTGGCAGAACCAGGGACAGGCTGAAAGAGAATCTGAGTCTTATGTGCACTTTCCTCAAGGCTGAAGTGTGCATACACATCTGCATAGGTATTCAGGATCTCCTATAGGTCGCGTTCAGTGTGAGCGACGAGTGTGAGGTCGTCTACATACTGAAGTTCAGTGATGGAAGCGGTCGACACCTTTGTTCCTGCTTGGAATTGTTTTATGTTGAAAAGTCCCTTCATCCAGTTCTGGATGTCCACTCCACCGGCTAAATTAGTGGGTGCCAGTACACACCCTTGTTTTACCCCCGTTTGGATGGAGAATAACTCAGAATGAGTGCCAAAGGGTAGGACACTGCCGTTCGTGCCATCGTGGAGTTACCTCACAATTGCAATGAATTTTGGTGGGCAGCCAAAACGACTGAGGATCCGCCAGAGAGCTTCCCTATTGACCGAGTCCAAGGACTTAGTAAGGTCAATGAAGTCCATGTACAAGTCATGGCGTTTTTCTCTGCACTTTTCCTGTAACTGGCGGCAGTAAAGATCATGTCAGTGGTGCCACGTGATGGTCTAAAGCCACATTGACGCGCACGCGCGCGCACACACACACACACACAATTTTCAGCCATCGGCTGCAGCTCTATTAATAAACCGTTTATTATTATTATTATTATTTTACACACTACATCTGGCACCCACTTCTGCTGCGGCAGCTGCCCAGGTCAATGTTGGCCCATCCCACAAATCCCTCTTCCCAACCCATCCTCACCACCGCGATATCAACATAATCCCGTCAAAAGTTACAATTTCGTTTCGGAAAGAAATGAGATCAGTGTTGAACAGTGATGAACAATGTTTAAGCCAGTGAATTCAGCACGAGACAGCAAGAGCCGTGACCCACCAGTGAGGACCACACCCCTGGGAACCGACCACCATCTTCTGACTAGGCGGTGTTAATCAGTCCACTCTGGGAACAACCCTGTCTCCATGACCACGTGATGTCCTTCATGTCAACACCTACGGACGAGTTACTGCACCACGTGGCCTACGTGACCTCACACAGTATGGCAAGAGACCAGCCCGGGCCATCAACTGTAAACTATAATTATTTGTAAGTTCAATTCATGTTCCTTCTCCTTTCAGAAAATAAAGCTTTTGTTAAACAACCCACCCACCCCATGTCCTTGTATGTAATAAGTCATTTTTGTCTAATTTTTTTTCAGCCTTCGGGCTGCAGAAGCTTTTCAATAAACCGTTAATTATTATTATTATTATTATTACACACACACACACACACACACACACACACACTCTTCAATCTTCCACCTCTTCCACTACATCACAATCGTGGCGACTCCACGTACCACTTGCTAGATCAATGCTGCCACGTACACTAAAGAGGACGAGACTGAAGAGACTCTTTGACCTCACCTGGATAAATGATCCCCAACGGTCGGGGTTTTTAGGTGGACATCTGCCGTACGCGAGAGACTTTCAGGTACGACAGCTTAATCTCAGCTTGGGTCTGGTCTATAAAGCTTTTGTATCGTAACTTAAGATCTTTTTTTTTCGCCTGTACGCTGGAGGGGAAACTATCGACATTATTGTAAATACCGCCATCGTTTGTATTATTCCTCTGGTTCGACGGTAAAGTATCGTAAGTCTAGGCTACTCGATGGGGTATTAGAGTATTGGTGGGGTATTGGATCATGTTTTTGTTTTTTATGCAGTTTTTCACGGTGGAGGGATTTAGAGTCCCAGGAAGCAGCGATAATAGATCTTTTTTGAAATGAGGAAATCTATTCTAAAATCAAATTGACGTCTGATGATATTTGAAGTGAGAGTTATCATAGGACTAGTGTTTTAATTTGAGATCTGGAGAATTGATAACCGCTTTGCTGGGTGTGTCAGGGGGCGCCGCAGCAGAGAGAGAGAGAGAGAGAGAGAGAGAGAGAGAGAGAGAGAGAGAGACATCGTGTTTATTGAATAGGAGGTGACACGTTAATGGTACTCCTGTGGTGATTAATATGGAGCCTCGAACCTATATTGGTAATTATTTGAAGGTGCACAGGGACTTAGTGATCATCCATCCATCCATCTATCCATCCATCCATCCATCCATCCATCCATCCATCCATCCATCCATCCATCCATCCATCCATCTATCCATCCATCCATCCATCCATCCATCCATCCATCCATCCATCCATCCATCCAGCCATCCATCTATCCATCCATCCATCCAGCCATCCATCTATCCATCTATCCATCCATCCATCCAGCCAGCCATCCATCTATCCATCCATCCAGCCATCCATCTATCCATCCATCCATCCATCCATCCATCCATCCATCCATCCACTGACAGACGGCCCCGCTAATCTCCCAAAGTCCAAAGAATTTTCCACCCACAGTCACTCCTGTAAACACACACACTTTTATGAGGACCTCCCTATATCACCCTCATTATCCCAGGTCATATTGCCTCGAGTATGAGTCCAAACTGCTCATATGAAGCTTAACCTAACGTAACATAACCTACTTTAACTTAACCTAACCTTACCTTACCTTAGCTTACCTTACCTTAGCTTAGCTTAGCTTAGCTTAGCTTAGCTTAGCTTAGCTTAGCTTAGCTTACCTTACTAACCCAACCCAACCCAACGTGTAGCTTCTGGATACATCACAAAAAGTTCTACCGCTACTTCAGAATTTTATGTCATTACTCTACAGAAAGTATTATTATGGTCTCTTGGACTTTGGTGTGTCAAGATGAGAAACTTGTTAACCTCTACTGAGAATCTTAGTATTTTTGTCATTGTGTTTCTCAAATTGCTCACTGTGCAATTTTTTAATCCTTTTACGTATTTATATATTTTTTAACCCTTTGATGACGATGATTTAACCCTTTGTTGACGATGATTTAATCCTTTGACGATGATGATTGAACCCTTTGATGACGGTGATTTAACCCTTTGATGACGATGATTTAACCCTTTGATGACGATGATTTAACCCTTTGATGACGATGATCTAACTCTTTGACGACGATGATTTAACCCTCTGACGACGATGATTTAACCCTTTGATGACGATACTTTAACCCTTTGATGACGATACTTTAACCCTTTGATGACGATACTCTACCCCTCTGATGACGATACTTTAACCCTGAGATGACGATACTTTAACCCTTTGATGACGATGACTTAACCCTTTGACGACGATGATCTAACCATTTGATGACGATGATTTAACCCTTTGACGACGATGATTTAACCCTTTGATGACGATACTTTAACCC
>NW_024749677.1:0-11382 GCF_018991925.1 Homarus americanus
CTGATGTACACCCCAGACACTCCCATACACTTCTCACACCCCAGGCACACCCTGACACTCCCTGGTAAACCCCTGACACTCCGAGGTACACCGCTGACACTCCTAGTTACACCCCAGACACTCCCAGGTACACTTCTCACACTCCTAGGTACACCTCTGACACTTCTAGGTACTCCTCTGTCACCCCTGATACACCTCTAACACTCCCAGGTACACCGCTGACACCCGAGGTACACCGCTGACGCTGCCATGTACACCTCAGACACTGCCAGGTACATCTCAGACACTGCCAGGTACACCTCAGACACTGCCAGGTACACCTCAGACACCCCAGGCACATCTCACAGACACCCAAGGTGCACCTCTGACACCCCAAGTGCACCTCTGACACTCCCAGGCACACCTCTGACACTCCCAGGTACACCTCAGACACTCCCAGGTACACCGCTGACACTCCCAGGTACACCTCTGACACTCCCAGGTACACCTCAGACACTCCCAAGCACACCCCAGACACTCCCAGGTACACCCTAGACACCTCAGGTACACTTTCACACTCGCAGGTACACTCCGACACTCCCAGGTACACCCTGTCATCCCTGATACACCTCTCACACTCCCAGGTACACCGCTGACACTCCCAGGTGCACCGCGCTGACGCTGCCAGGTACAACTCAGACACTGCCAGGTACACTCAGACACTGCCAGGTACACCTCTGGACACTGCCAGATACACCTCAGACACCCCAGGTACACCTCACACTCCAAGGTGCACCTCTGACACTCCCAAGTGCACCTCTGACACCCCAGGCACACCTCTGACACTCCCAGGTACACCTCAGACACTCCCAGGCACACCGCTGACACTCCCAGGCACACCTTGACACTCCCAAGTACACCTCTGACACTCCCAGGTACACCTGACACACTTCCAGGTACACACCTCCGACACCAGGTACACTTTACACTCCCAAGTACACCTCTGACACTCCCAGGTACACCTCAGACACTCCCTGGTACACCCTCGGACACTCCCAGGTACACCTCTTTCACTCCCTGGTTCTTCCCTGACACCTCCCAGGTACACCTCAGAAACTCCCAGGAACACCTCAGACACCCCAGGTACACCTCTGACACTCCCAGGTACACCTCAGACACTCCTAGGCACACTCTCACACCTCAGGTACACCTCTCACCCTCCCAGGTTCTCCTGTGACTTCTGAACTTCTCGACACCCCAGGTACACCTCAGACACTCCCAGGTACACCTCAGACACTCCCAGGTACACCTCTGACATTCCCAGGTACACCTCTGACACTCCCAGGTACACCGCTGACACTGCCAGGTACACCTCTGACACTCCATGTACACCTCCTACACTCCCAGGTACACCTCTGACACTCCCAGGTACTCCACTGACACCCCTGGTACACCCTGACACTCCCAGGTACACCTCTGACACTCCCAGGTACACCTCTGACACTCCCAGTTACACCTCAGACACTCCTAGGTACACCCCAGACACTCCCAGGTACACCCCTAGACACTCTCAGGTACACTTTCACACCTCGCAGGTACACCTCCGATACCCCAGGTACACCTCTGACACTCCAGGTACATCTCTGACACTCCCAGGTACACCTCCGACTCCCAGGTACACCTCCGACACCCCAGGTACACCTCTGACACTCCAGTTACACCTCCGACCCTCTCAGGTACACCTCTGACACCCAGTGCACCTCCGACCTCCCAGGTACACCTCCACACTCCCAGGTACCTGCACTCCGGGTACCTCCTGACTCCCAGGTACACCTCTGACCTCCCAGGTACCTCCCAGCACTCCACAGTGCCACCTCTGACACTCCCAGGTACACCTCTGACACTGCTAGGTGCTCACTGACATTCCTGGTACACCACTGACACTCCAGGTACACACCTCTGACACTCCCATGTACACCTATGACACTTCTAGGTACTCCTCTGTCACTCCTGATACACCTCTAACACTTTCAGGTACCCGATGACACTCCCAGGTACTACGCTGGCACTGCCAGGTACACCTCAGACATCTGCCAGGTACACCTCAGACACTGCCAGGTACACATCAGACACTTCAGGTTGCACCTCTGACACTCCCAAGTGCGCCTCTGACACTCCCAGGCACAACTCTGACACTCCCAGGTACACCTCTGACCTCCCAGGTACTCCTGACACTCCTGGTAAACCCTGACACTCCGAGGTACCTCTGACACTCCCAGTTACACCCAGACACTCCCAGGTACACTTCTCCCTCTAGGTACAGCTCTGACACTTCTAGGTACTCCTCTGTCCTCCCTGATGCACCTCTAACACTCCAGGTACACCCGCTGACACTCCCAGGTACACCGCTGACGCTGCCATGTACACCTCAGACACTGCCAGGTACACCTCGAACACTGCCAGGTACACCTCAGACACTGCCAGGTACCTCAAACACTCCCAGGTACATCTCAGACTCCAAGGTGCACCTCTGACCTCCCAAGTGCACCTCTGACCTCCCAGGCACACCTCTGCACTCCCGGGTACACCTCAGACACTCCCAGGTACATGCCGCAGCCTCCCAGGTACACCTCTTACCTCCCAAGTGCCTCTGACACTCCCAGGTACACCTCTGACACTCCCAGGTACTCCACTGAGCACTCCCTGGTAAACCCCTGACCTCCGAGGTACACCTCTGACACTCCCAGTACACCCAGACAATCCCAGGTACTTCTCCACACTCCTAGGTACACCTCTGATACTTCTAGGTACTCTCTGTCACTCCCTGATACACCTCTCACATTCCCAGGTACACCGTGACACTCCCAGGTGCACCGCTGACGCTGCTCCAGGTACAACTCAGACACTGCCAGGTACACCTCAGACACTGCCAGGTACACCTCAGACACTGCCAGGTACACCTCAGACACTCCCAGGTACACCTCTGACCCTCCAAGGAGCACCTCTGACCTCCCAGTGCACCTCTGACACTCCCGAGGCACACCTCTGACCTCCCGGTACCTCCAGACACTCCCAGGTACACCGCTGACCTCAGGTACACCTTTGACACTCCCAATGCCACCTCTGACACTCCCAGGTACACCTCCGACACTCCCAGGTACACCTCCGACACTCCCAGGTACCTTCTTACTCCCAAGTACACCTCTGACACTCCAGGGTACACCTCAGACACTCCCTGGTACACCTCCGACCTCCCAGGTACACCTCTTTCCCTCCTGGTTCTTCCTGACACTCCCAGGTACACCCCAGACCTCCCAGGAACACCTCAGACACTCCCAGGTCACCTCTGACACTCCCAGGTACACCTCAGACACTCCTAGGTGACACCTCTCACACTCTCAGGTCCACCTCTCACCCTCCCAGGTTCTCCTGTGACACTCCCTGGACTTCTCTGACACTCCCAGGTACCTCAGACACTCCCAACACCTCAAACACTCCCAGGTACACCTCTGACATTCCCAGGCACCTCTGACACTCCCAGGTACCTGTGACACTGCCAGGTACACCTCTGACACTCCATTTACATCTCGGACACTCCCAGGTACACCTCTGACACTCCCAGGTACTCCACGACACTCCCTGGTTCCCTGACACTCCCAGGTACACCTCAGACACTCCCAAGTACACCCCAGACACTCCCAGGTACACCTAGACACTCTCAGGCCTTCTCACACTCGCAGGTACACCTAGACACTCTCAGGTACCTCACACTCGCAGGTACACCTCCGACACTCCCAGGTACACCTCTGGCACTCAGGTACACCTCTGACACTCCCAGGTACACCTCCGACACTCGGTACACCTCCGGCTCCCAGGTACACCTCCTGACACACCACATGCCTCGGCCTCCCAGGTACACCTCCGCACTCCAGGTACACCTCTCACACTCCCAGGTACACCTTGACACTCCCAGGTACTCGACTGACATTCCTGGTACACCTCTGACACTCCCAGGTACCGCTGACACTGCCAGGTACACCTCTGACACTCGCAGGTACACCTCTGGCACTCCAGGTACACTGTCACCTCCCAGGTACACCTCTGACCTCCAGGTACACCTCTGACACTCCCATGTACACCTCTGACACTCCCAAGTGCTCCACTGACATTCCTGGTAAACCTCTGACACTCCCAGGTACACGTCCAGAACCTCCAGATACACTTTAGACACTCCCAGGTACATCTCTGCACTCCCAGGTACCTCAGACCTCCCAGGTACACTTGTCACGCCCAGGTACACCTCCGACACTCCCAGGTACATCATTGACACTCCCAGGTACCTCAGACACTCCAAGGTGCATCTCTGACACTCCCAGTGCACCCTCTGACACTCCAGACACCTCTACCTCCCAGATACACTTGACACCAGGTACATCTCTGAGCACTCCCAGGTACCTCAGACACTCCCAGGTACACTTGTCCAGCCCAGGTACACCTCCGACACTCCCAGGTACATCTTTGACACTCCCAGGTACACCTCAGACACTCCAAGGTGCACCTCTGACACTCCCAAGTGCACCTCTTGACACTCCAGGCACCTCTGACACTCCCAGGTACACCTCAGACACTCCCAGGTGCCACCATGACCTCCCAGGTACACCTTTGAGACTCCCAAGTACACCTCTGACACTCCCATGCCTCCGACACTCCCAGGTACACCTCCGACCTCCCAGGTACCTTCTTACACTCCCAAGTACCTCTGACACTCCCAGGTACACCTCAGACACTCCTGGTACACCTCCAGCTCCCAGGTACACCTCTTCCTCCTGGTTCTTCCCCAACTCCCAGGTACCTCCAGACACTCCCAGGCACCTCAGACACTCCAGGTACACCTCTGACACTCCAGTGCCTCAGACACTCCCTAGGTACCTCTCCACTCTCAAGTACCTCTCACCCTCCCAGGTTCTCCTCGACACTCCGGCTTCTCGACCTCCCAGGTACACCTCAGGCACTCCCCAGGTACACCTCAGACACTCCCGGTACACCTGTGACACTCCCAGGTACACCTCCTGACACTCCCAGGTACACATGGCACTGCCAGGTGCACCTCCTGACACTCCATTACATCTCCGGCCTCCCAGGTACACCTCTGACCTCCCAGGTACTCCACAGAAACTGCCTCCTGGTACACCCCTGGCCTCCCAGGTACACCTCAAACACTCCCAAGTGCACCCCAGACACTCCCAGGTACACCCCTGACACTCTCAGGTACCCACTTCTCCTCGCAGGTACACCCTAGACACTCTCAGGTACTTCTCACACTCGCAGGTACACCTCCGACACTCCCAGGTACCACCTCTGACACTCCCAGGTACACCTCTGACACTCCAGGTACACCTCCGACACTCCCAGGTACACCTCCCGACTTCCCAGGTACACCTGTGACACCCGTGCACCTCCAGACACTCCCAGGCACACCTCCGACACTCCCAGGTACACCTCTGACACTCCAGTACACCTCTGACCTCCCAGGTACACCTCTAACACTCAGGTACACCTTTGACACTCCCAGGTACTGACCATTCCTGGTACACCTCTCAGCACTCCGGGTACACCGCTCAGCACTGCCAGGTACACCTCTGACACTCCTGGTACTCTGACACTCTCCAGGTACACTTATCACACTCCCAGGTACACCTCCTGACACTCCAAGGTACACCTCTGACACTCCAGGTGCACCTCTGACACTCCCAAGTACTCCACTGACATTCCCTGGTAAACCTCTGACACTCCCAGGTACCGTCCGACACTCCCAGATACACTTCTGACACTCCCAGGTACATCTCGACACTCCCAGGTACACCTCAGAACCTCCAGGTACACTTGTCACACAGGGTACACCTCCGACCTCCCAGGTACATCTTTGACACTCCCAGGTACACCTCAGACACTCCAAGGTGCACCTCTGACCTCCTGGTGCACCTCTGACACTCCCAGGCACCTCCCAACACTCCCAGGTTACACTTCTCAGCACACCCAGGTACATCTCTGTGCTCCCAGGTACACCTCAGACACTCCCAGGTACACTTGTCACACGCCCAGGTACACCTCAACACTCCCAGGTACATCACGCCTCCCAGGTACCTCAGACACTCCAAGGTGCACCTCTGACACTTCCAAGTGCACCTCTGACACTCCCAGGCACACCTCTGACCTCCCAGGTACACCTCTAGACCTCCCAGGTACACCGCTGGGACTCCCAGGTACACCTTTGACACTCCAAGTACACCCCAGACACTCCCATGTACACCTCCGACACTCCCAGGTGCACACCTCCGACCTCCAGGTACCTTCTTACCTCCCGTACCTCCCCAGCACTCCCAGGTACACCTCAGACACTCCCAGGTACACCTCCGACACTCCCAGGTACACCTCTTTCACTCCCTGGTTCTTCCCCTGACACTCCCAGGTACACCTCAGACACTCCCAGGAACACCTCAGACAGCTCCCCAGGTACACCTCTGAACCTCCCAGGTACACCTCAGACACTCCCCTGTTACACCTCCCTCCACACTCCTCAGGTACACCTCTACTCAGGTTCTCCTGTGACCTCCTGGAACTTCTCGGCCTCCCAGGTACACCTCCAGACACTCCCATGTACACCTCGAACCTCCCAGGTGCACCTGTGACACTCCCAGGTACACCTCTGACATCAGGTACCTCAGACCTCCCAGGTACACCTCTGACACTCCCAGGTGCCTGACACTCCCAAGTACACTCCCAGGAACACCCCAACACTCTCAGGTACACTTCTCTCACACTCGCAGGTACACCTCCGACACTCCCAGGTACACCTCTGACCTCCCAGGTACACCTCTGACCTCCCAGGTACACCTCGACACTCCCAGGTACACCTCCGACATCTCGGTACACCTCTGACACACCCACGTGCCTCCGACACTCCCAGTTACACCTCCAACACTCCCAGGTACCTCTGACTCCCAGGTACACCTCTGACACTCCCAGGTATCCTCCTAACACTCCCAGGTACACCGCAGCCTCCCAGGTACTGGCCGACATTCCTGGTACATCTCTGACACTCCCAGGTACACCGCTGACACTGCCAGGTACACCTCTGACACTCCCAGGTACACCTCTGATGCTCGTTGCTTGTCCACACTCCCAGGTACACCTCTGACATTCCAGGTACATCTTTGACACTCCCGGTTTCAACCTCCAGGTACACCTCTGACACCTCCCAGGTACACCTCTGACACTCCCAAGTGCTCCACTGACATTCCCTGGTAAACCTCGACACTCCCAGGTACCGTCCGACCTCCCAGATACACTTCTGACACTCCAGGTACATCCCTGACACTCCCAGGTACACCTCAGACACTCCCAGGTACACGCTGAGCACTCCCAGGTACACCTCTGGCTTGCTCCCAGTGCCTCCCTCCCAGGGACACGTCCGACACTCCCAGGTGCCATCTTACACTCCCATGCCCGCCTGCGACACTCCCAGGGACACCTCAGACATGGTACCCTTCTTACCTCCGGTGCACCTCCGACACTACCAGCTACACCTCTGACCTCCTAGGTACCTCCGACACTCTGGGACACCTCTGACACTCCCAGGTACCCCCAGACACTCCCAGTGCCTTCTCACACTCCCAGGCACACCTCTGACCTCCCAGAGTACACCTCTGACACTCCCAGGTACACCTCTGTGACTCCCAGGTACACCTCTTACAGGTACGCCCCGACCTCCCAGGCCTCCACTGACATTCCCTGGTACACCTCTGCACTCCCATTACTCTGTTTGCTCCCAGGGACGTCCGACACTCCCAGGTACCTTCTTGCACTCCCAGGTACACCTCCTGACCTCCCAGGTACCTCTGACACTCCTAGGTACACCTCCGACTCTCTCAGGTACACCTCTGACCTCCCAGATACACCCCAGACACTCCCAGGTACACTTCTCACACTCCCAGGTACACCTCCGGCACTCCCAGTCACACCTCTGACCTCCCAGGTACACCTTTGACACTCCCAGGTACCTCCGACTCTCAGGTGCCTCCGACACTCCAAGGTTCACTTCACTCCCAGGTGCACCTCCAGGCACTCCCAGGTACACATCTGACACTCCAAGGTACACCTCTGACACTCCCAGGTACACCTCTGACACCCAGTACAACTCCCAACACTCCCAGCTACCTCCTAACCTCCCAGGTACACCTCTGACACCCCAGGTACACCTCTGACACTCCCAGGTACTCCACTGTCCTGGTCCACACTTCTGGCCTCCTGTTATACCTCTGACACTCCCAGGTACACCTCTGACCTCCCAGGTATCAGATACTCCCAGGTACACCTCTGACCTCCCAGGTCCGCCTCTGACACTCCCAGGTACAGCTCCGACACTCCCAGGTAAACCTCCCGTGCTCCCTGGGTACCTCTGACACTCCCAGGTACACCTCTGAGCCTCCTAGGTACCTCAGACACTCCCTGGTGCCTCTGGCCTCCCAGGTACACTCTTTTCACTCCTGGTTTCTCCTGACACTCCCAGGTACACCTCAGTCACTCCCAGGAACCTCAGACTCCTGGGTACACCTCTGACCTCCCAGGTACACCTCAGACCTCTGGTACACCTCTCACCTCCCAGTACCTCCTGACATTCCCAAGGCACACCCTCTGACACCCAGGTACACCTCTGACACTGCCAGGTACCTCCTGACACTCCATGTACACCTCCGACACTCCAGGTACACCTCTGAGCAACTCCCAGGTACTCACTGACACTCTCTGGTATATCCCTGACACTCCCAGGTACACCTCTGGCACTCCCAGGTACACCTGAACCTCCCAGGTACACCCAGACACTCTCAGGTAGCCTTCTCATCAGGTACCTCGACACTCCCAGGTACCTCTGACACTTCCAGGTACACCTCTGACACTTCCAGGTACCTTATCTGACCTCCCAGTACCCGTCCGAGCCTCCCAGGTACACCTCTGACACTCCCAGGTACTCCACTGACACTCCAGGGTACACCTCTGACCTCCCAGGTACACCCAGACACTCCCAGGTACATTGTCCACACTCATAGGTACACCTATGACACTTCTAGGTACTCCTCTGTCCTCCCTGATACCTCTGCCTCCAGGTACTGCCTTGACCTCCCAGGTTCAACGCTGACACTGCCGAGTACACCTCAGACACTGCCAAGTACACCTCAGACACTGCCAGGTACACCTCAGACACTCCCAGGTACACCTCAGACACTCCAAGGTCCACCTCTGATACTCCCAGGTGCACCTCTGACCTCCCAGGCACACGCCTCTGACACTCCCAGGTGCACCTCTGCACTCCCAAACCACCTCCTGACCTCCCAGGTACCTCCGACACTCCCGGTACCTCCGACACTCCCAGGTACACTTCTTACACTCCCAGGTACCTCTGACCTCCCAGGTACCTCAGACACTCCCTGGTACACCTCCGGCCTCCCAGGTACACCTCTTTCCTCCCTGGTTCTTCACCTCCCAGTACCTCAGACACTCCCAGGCACCTCAGGCCTCCCAGGTACACCTCTGAGCACTCCCAGTTACACCTCAGACACTCCTAGAGTACACCTCTCACACTCTCAGGTACACCTCTCACAATCCCAGGTTGTCCTGTGACACTCCTGGGCTCTCGGCCTCCCAGGTACACCTCAGGCTCTCCCAGGTACACCTCAGACACTCCCAGGTACCCTCCCGCATTTCCAGGCACACCTCTGACACTCCCAGGTACGCTGACACTGCCAGGTACACCTCCTGACCTCCATGTACATCTTGACCTCCCACACATGCACCTCTGGCCTCCCAGGTACTCACTGACACTCCTAGTACACCTCTGCTCCCAGGTACACCTCTGGCCTCCTAGGTACACCTCTGACCTCCCAGGTACACCTCAGACACTCCCAGGTACACCCAGACCTCCCAGGTACACCCCAGACACTCTCAGGTACACTTCTCACACTCGCAGGTACACCTCAGGCTCTCCAGGTACCTCTGACACTCCCAGGTGCACCTCGGCCTCCCAGGCACCTCTGTCACTCCCAGGTACACCTCTGACCTCCCAGGTACCTCTGACACTCCCAGGCTCCACTGACACTCAGGGTACACCTCTGACCTCCAGCTACACCTCCTGACACTCCCAGGTACACCTCTGACCTCCCTGGTGCACCTCCCAGCACTCCCAGGTATGCCTCTGGCACTCCCAGGTACACCTCTGACACTCCTAGGTGCTCTCTGTCCTCCCTGATACCTCCTGCTACTCCCAGGTACCACCTCCAGCCTCCCAGGTACACCTCAGGCCTGCCAGGTACACCTCAGACACCTGCCAGGTACCTCAGACACTCCAAGGTGCACCTCCTGACCTCAAGTGCACCTTTGGCACTCCAGGCACCTCTGACCTCCCAGGTACACCTCTGACACTCCCAGGTACTCCACTGACCTCCCTGGTAACCCCTACACTCCCGGTACACCTCTGACACTCCCAGGTACACCCAGACACTCCCAGGTACACTTCTCACACTCTAGGTACACCTCTGACACTTTTGGTGCTCCTCTGCCACTCCTGATACACCTCTAACACTCCGTGCCTCAACTCCCAGGTACGCTGGCACTGCCAGGTACACCTCAGACACTGCCAGGTACACCTCAGACCTGCAGTTCACCTCAGACACTCAAGGTGCACCTCTGACACTCAAGTGCACCTCTGACCTCCCAGGCACAACTCTGACACTCCCAGGTACACCTCCTGACCTCTCCCAGGTACTCCTGACCTCCCTGGTAAACCCCTGACACTCCGAGGTACACCTCTGACCTCCAGGTACACCCAGACACTCCCAAGTACACTTCTCACCTCCTAGGTACACCTCTGATACTTCTAGGTATTCCTCTGTCACTCCCTGATACACCTCTAACACTCCCAGGTACACCGCTGACACTCCCAGGTACACCTCTGACACTGCCAGGTACACCTGAGACACTGCCAGGTACACCTCAGACACTGCCAGGTACACTCGGCCTCCCAGGTACACCTCAGACCTCCAAGATGCACATCTGACACTCCCAAGTGCACCTCTGACACTCCCAGGCACCTCTGACACTCTCCAGGTACACCTCAGACACTCCCAGGTACCACCGCTGACACTCCCAGGTACACCTCCTCAGCCTCCCAAGTACACCTCTGACACTCCCAGTGCCTCCGACTCTCCCAGGTACACCTCCGACCTCCCAGGTACACTTCTTACACTCCAAGTACACCTCCGAACCTCCCAGGTACACCTCAGACACTCCTGGTGCACCTCCGACCTCCCAGGTGCACCTCTTTCCTCCCTGGTTAGCAATGCGTAACTA
>NW_024749678.1:0-21996 GCF_018991925.1 Homarus americanus
GCCTTTTATATACACACCTCAAAGTAAGTGTACAGTATCCCGCTAAGCGCCACTTACGCGCGTATAGTGTGCCTTGCCAAAGCTGAACTTTCATTAGGATTTTCAACGCGTAGGTCCGCTCGAGCTATTTTAGTTCACCACCAACCCACCCTGCCTGACTGCCTGTTTTAGCTCATAAAATTCATACAAATTACCCAGCCAGAATATAGTTTACATTGCTGGAATTCTTATAATTTGGTGATCATTTTGAATATAAACAACATATTTTTTGCATTAAACATACAATTTTTAGATAAAATGTTTAATCTGAGTAAGTATGTTATCTTTTGTCCAAAATATATGACATTTATATTCAAAATATTCCTGGTCTTACAAGGAATCCAGCAATGTCAATTATATTATCCTAACTTTAGTTTGAGGTATTATTTATTAAAATTTAGTGGTTATCCCACACATCTCCTTGGGACGGTTGGTGGGGGGTGGGGGGGAGGGAGGGACCAACCGACCGACCATCTGTTACCCGGTGAAGAATTATTTTTTTTTAACTGAAGATATTTGTTTTAGCTCATAAAATTCATACAAATTACCCGGTCAGAATATAATTTACATTGCTGGAATTCTTATAATTTGGTGATCATTTTGAATATAAACAACATATTTTTTGCATTAAACATACAATTTTTAGATAAAATGTTTAATCTGAGTAAGTATGTTATCTTTTGTCCAAAATATATGACATTTATATTCAAAATATTCCTGGTCTTACAAGGAATCCAGCAATGTCAATTATATTATCCTAACTTTAATCTGAGGTATTATTTATTACTAAATGTTAAAAACTCTTGAATGGAGGATTGGTGGGGGGTGGGGGGAGGGTTGGGACTGACCGCGCGGTTGGAAGAGGGGGGGAGGCAAGGTGGGGTACTTTGATTGACAGATAGTGTTGAAGAATATATTTTTTTTTTATTAACTGTAGATATTTGTTTTAGCTCATAAAATTCATACAAATTATCCAGCCAGAATATAATTTACATTGCTGGAATTCTTATAATTTGGTGATCATTTTGAATATAAACAACATATTTTTTGCATTAAACATACAATTTTTAGATAAAATGTTTAATCTGAGTAAGTATGTTATCTTTTGTGAAAAATATATGACATTTATATTCAAAATATTCCTGGTCTTACAAGGAATCCAGCAATGTCAATTATATTTTCCTAACTTTAGTTTGAGGTTATCCCACACATCTCCTTGGGACGGTTGGTGGGGGGTGGGGGGGGGAGGGAGGGACCGACCGACCATCTGTTAGCTGGCTGTGTACTGTAGTGTGAGAGGGGGAGGGAGTTGAGTCCATTATTTGAATGGACATTAACTTGGCGACTGTATTTCTCTTAAGTATTAATTGTGTGCATGTACCATCATAAAATTAAGATGTTATTTTTACTACAACATAGTTATTTGTCGTCAAAAAGTGGAGTTTGGGGGTCGGGCTGGGTTCTATTGGAATTAATCCCATATGTTCTGTTATTCACTTAACACGGTTTTCACTTAACCCGGGACCCTCTGGGTTCAATTGACCGCGTTAAGTGGGGTACAACTGTACTTTTCTACCTTTTTTGTTGACTTTAGGCAATTTTCGGTGAGCTGGAACCAATTACCCAAAAACCCATTGAAACAATGATTTTGGTTAACGAATTTTTTGGCTAAATAGCAACATGCTGGAACGAATTGTGCTCGTTAACCGAGGGACCACTGTATACACACACAGGTTGTACCTCTCTAGTCCGGCAACCTCGGGACCTGACCGGTGCCGGGCCATGGAAATTCACCCTTTTCCTGGATAGATAGTGACTTGTGCTTACACTTGGAAGCACTAGCACCACTTTCACTGCTTCGTGGTCTCTTTGAAGACATATTGAACAGTTAAATGTTGTACAGTAGGTTCTCAAATTTCGAGTTTTTAATTTGGACAAAAAAAAAAAAAAACACTACACAATTTCAAATTTCGACAACGGAAACTCAAATTTTGACGGGTTTGAGCGGCCCGCCAACGTTTCGGGGTGCACAATCGTGTAAACAGCGTCATTTCTCTTATGTACAAAAGATTCATTATTGTATATTACTGAATGTCTTTTTCATTGAATTAATGTTTGTGTGTGCAAAATGAACAACACAATTAATTAATAATAAGTGGAATATTAAAACACACGAGGAGACTAGACGGCATTGTTTTCGTTAATGTTTACAAAACCAGTAACTGGTTGATTCTAGATATAAAACTGAAGAAATAACACCCTGTTTGTAGCTGTAGTAAAATTAATGTAAAAAATTAATATGGTAAGTAATGTTATTTAATGTTAATAAATGGAACAATATAAGTAGCTAACCATTATTGGTAAAGAAAAAAGTGAGATCGCGTATGTACGTGCGCACATGTGTAAACATATCGTTATTACTCTACATAAGAATATGAAAGCAACACTTATTTACTGTTCATATATATTTTAATTAATGTTTCTGAATTTAATACAAAAATTCTACCCACCAGTGCTGGTAAAGTTGAAAACATAAGGATAGTCAATGTTGTTGTGTGTGTTTTTACTTGGATGACAAAGTTGCCAAGTCATCAGGTTCAAATCTAGCTGAAGCTATAGAACATAAAAAAAATTTCTGTGTTGTTTTTAGTTTTTATTAAATTTTATGTGTTATTTTTGTTGCTTAATTAGGATGTTGCGTTATTACAGGTAGTAATTCGCCCAAAAAGTAGGGTAAATAAGGCAAAATTTAGCCAAACATTGAAAGTACCAGATTCAAATTAATTTTCTCCACGGGCAAACTAAAATTGTTCCGGACCACGGGAGTTTCCGGACCACAGAATGCCGGACTAGAGAGGTAAAACAAATGATAATTAAGAACTGCCCCAACAAGGCAGGTGGAGGCAGTTACAAGGTTCCTTGCAAGGAATGTAATATGTTCTACTAAGGCAAACGGGTAAAGATCTTATAACTAGACTTAAACATCATAAATATAGTGTTAGGACAGGCCAGTAATCCAATGTTTTGTTCATTCATATGAGAGATAATAAGTATTGCATTGACTGGGATAATGCCTCCTCAATATTACCTTGTAATTCAATTGTCAGGAGGAACATTATTGAATCTAGTCTCAGTAAACATACCAAATCTGTCAACACGAATAGAGGCGTCCCGCATCGTAAGGGTAACTCAGACCATCAGGGCAAAACCCTTTTTTTGTTGGTAAGCACTATTTTCGGCCTAGCTCTAAATGGTGGTAGTTTATATAATCTCCTTACTACTCTGTAAATAAGGTTGAAAGCCCTTTGAAAATAGGGTAAAACATCGATTTGTAGCAGACAGGATATTATGGGCTCGGCTTTTGTGTCGTCGGGTGCTCTCATCCAGTCAGTGAGTGAGTGAGAGGAGCAGGCGGCCAATCACGGCGACCGGCCTACGGCCTCCTCCCCCGTGTCGGCCAATGACAATGAGCGTCTATGTCACGGCCCCTCCGGCCAATGAGGCGGAATCCCTCTCTCCCTTTCCCTCGGTTCTCTTTTACTGTGGCTGGATCTACGCTCTGATATTGATTAAAGAAAAACCCATAAGCGGGTGGGAGTTTTGTTGCATCAAGTCAACATTGCAACAACCCAGTACATTACTTCATGATGCGTTACCTACCATCTGCAAGTACAGTCCTTTAGCTTCAAAATGCATCAAAAATTAATGCTTTATCTCTAAAAACAACAAAGTTATACACGTTTGAAGTTGGAAAACTTTAAACGCGGTTTTCTCGGTTTCAAAATTTGGTGCGAATAGCCCATACGATGCTGGGTGCCTCAGTTTGTGATTAACAAGATTTGTAAGCAGATGAAAGTGTTGGGTCACTACCTTATGACCTGAATGTGGTGGACACCTGCTGTCCCTAGGGCAGGGGTGGCGAACCTTTTTGAGAGCGTGTGCCCAAATTGGCGATAATATTCTGAAAAATTCACTCGTGTGCCCGTAGGAATTTTGAGCAGAAGATTATTATTATTATTATTATTATTATTATTATTATCATTATTAAAATATTGGTATTTTACAAAAAAATTACCGAGAAAGACAACAAAACGCTTGAAAGCTTTCTTAGAGAAATCTGTTTAGGCAACCAGTAACTCTTCTGAATTGTTTTAAAAGGGACAGCTTAAGGAATTACATGTATTTATAACTAGTAATTCACAAGAGATAAAATTAATGAATTACGTGACAATAATAATGGACCTTCATTTTAGAAGAAAGGAGGAGTCCCGTTGATTATTTACGTGTATTCATTTTTTTACTATTAACAAAAGTATAACAGAGATAGATTGAAATAAATGAAAGCATTTTAGAAAAAGCCTGTTCAAAAAATAATTAATATCAATGTTTTTAAAAAGACAACTGAAAAATAACATCATTTATAAATAGAACTGAACCTTATAACCAATATATGAAATGTGACAGTGAAATGAAAAGCTTTGGTTCATATTATAAAACAAAACAAAAATCAAGGAAAGGAAAATAAGCAAATTTTACTCTGAGTGAGACTTTTGCTGCTGCACCAACAGATATTTTATATCAGGCTTGTATTTGGTTGTGAAGAGAGCTATCATTACCCCAATACTGATGTGTACACTGGGTCGGCAGGGATTTAAAAACGTGTCATCCGAAGTAAAGTGTTCCAGCAACCACCCAGCTGGCTCCCAGCGAGACACTGGAGCACCTTAGGTTTTGTCTTTATTCAAGACATCTTCAGAGGCAACTCAATTTGCAGGGACTGAGAGAGGCTTATATACGATGGGTGACCTTACATAACATCAGGTCAGGTCAATAACATGGGCTCTACTAATCAACACACCACCTCCACCACAAACAAAAGAATAGCTTATAAAACATGAGACCCACTAATCATCTACCCTACATCCACCTCAAAAGCTTTCAAAGCATTTTTAACCTTAGGCCACTGACAAATAAATTGATATAACATATTATCAGTTTTGTACTGACCATCACTGAGGTTTATGAAGTCCGTAGATCTCTGGCAATACTTATGGCATTAATCACCTGCTGCGTTATGTTAGGTACAATTTGATCACTCTGCTGTAGGTCCACAATCTCACTGAAGGCTGATGCTGACAGAGGGCTGTTAAGGAGGTAAACACTGGAATATTAGTACGGTACCCAGATTATGTTACACTTTATGTCAATAAAAGTTCAGAGAACCCGACGAGAGAGACTGCAAGAGACCCACGGAGAGCTACCGTCGGGTAATCACGGCTAACCCGCACAATCGTGGAAAATGACCGAAAAATGCTGTTGCTCAAGATGGAAGTGACTGATCTAGCAAAAAGTATTATATCAATTTACTGGACAAACACTCGGGCAGGCTTATTCTACGTAAAAAAAGACCATCCTCATTGAGAATAAGAATCTTATACGTACAATATTTCTTTTAATATCAATCTGAGATGGTCACACACAACTATGAAATGGAACAAACTAAGAAACAAATCTACATAATTCTGTGATATTGAACAAATGTTTTACATCTAAGGGTGTTTAAAATGACATTATTTAGGAACTTGAGCCATCCTGGATAGTGAACAGACACACATTTGAAAGTGGATCATTCAAAGGTTTTTTACTTACTAAACACAAGCAACAATGTACAGTGTTCTGGTATACCATAAAAAAAGTTGGTCATGTCGTAGTCAACACACCTACCGGGTACATCAACAGCTACAGTAATACTGCTTCATGGTTGCACATGTTAACCAGCAACCTGTGCCAATTTTTCTGTAAATGCTTTCTTACCTCATGAAAAGCCGAAAAATGGGAAGGGATAAGTTGGATGTTTTTCACCTTGATTTTACTTGGTGATTTAAAATTAAAGCTCTTCCTCGTTTACCATTGTCAAAATCCCTAAACACTGAAACTCATTAATAAAGTCTCTGCTAATTGTGTGGAAAAGTGATGCACAGATTTTTATCATCACTTACTTTCCCAGAGTCAACAGCATTAAAGGAACCACTGCCATCACCTCCAGCTCCTGGGAGTTACTGGAGTGAGCTAGTGTCATCACCAGAGGTCCAGGAAATCTCCTCAGAGTGTGACAAGTCACCTCCATCCTCCCCAATGTAACCAGTCATCACCCACACCAACTAACAGTAAGCAAAGCATCAACAGTTATATGGACACCTTTATTGTAGGTGAAAGTTTAATATAACCAAAGTTTTCTGAGGCAGTTCCTGTGATGTACTGTAGTGTACTGTGTTGTGCTGTACAGTCACCCCTCGCTTTACGCGGTCCCACTTTACGCGTTTCCACGTTTACGCGGTACCCTGCCGAACACGGAATGCTCACTTTCCGCGGAGTGTGTACCCTTTTACGCGGAGAGCGGCGCGAGCAGGGTGCGCACAAGGTCGCCCAGTCATCAAAACATTACCGAGTTCTTCACCCGCCACCCACCACAGCCGGCCCAAGTCAGTGATAGTGATAATGATAGTGAGAATATGGACTTATATGGACTTTGAGGGGTTTGACAAAGAGGCCCTGCAAGCCTCTGTGGTGGATAGTGATACAATTGATACAAGTGATACAGGTGAGGGCCAATAATCTGCCCTCTGCCTCGGAACCAACCCCACATCCCTGTGTGCCCAGCCATCTTTTCTACTAATGTAAGTGTTTAAAAACCTAATATTATTGATATTTCTCTTAATTATTAATTGTGTGTGCATACCATCATAAAATTAAGAAGTTATTTTTACAACAACGTAGGTATTGTGTCTGAAAAAGTGGAGTTTGAGGGTCGGCCCGGTCTCTATTTTAATTAATCCCATATGTTATGTTGTTCACTTTACGCGTTTCTCAATTTACGCGAGCCGCCGTGGGTTCAATTGACCGCGTAAAGTGAGGGTTCACTGTACTGTGATGTACTGTACTGTGCTGTACTGTACTGTGCTGTACTCACTTGGCATTGACCCCCCCCCCAAAATAAAAAATATATATACAGTACACACACACACACACATAATCAACTACCTCACCAGCCAGGACTCAAACCCTCGACCTACTGCGTGGGACTAGGGAACGTTACCGACCATACCACAAGAGCACTAAAAGCAGTTCTAGACTATGTTATATTTCACACAAAGCCTATTCATCGAGCTGATGGCGCCGTGAACCTCCCATTGGGAACTGCCCGTGCTGCTTATGTGGATGTCAGTAGCATTTTACCGAATCCAGCAGGTATGAAACACGAGGTACCATATATTATATGTTCAAAGAAAGCATGTTATATGGACTAAAAATGAAGTATATATATATATATATACAGCTAGACCCCGACTTACGACGGGGTTAGGGACCCAAATCCAGGTCGTAAGTCCGAATGGTCGTAAGTCCGACATAAATAAAAAAAAATCATTTTTTTTTAAATAAAAAATCTACAATGAAATACAGTACAGTAAAAGTAATAAATAATGAGGAATGGATACAGTACAGTGAAAGTAATAAATAATGAGGAATGGATACAGTGTGACTGAGCACTTACCTCTAATGTAGTCAGCTGAATGCACATGGGGCCCTCGCCCTCATAATTTTCTAATTATACATGGAGACTACATTAACTGGAAACGTTTCGGTATAGAAAATGCGTGTGTCATTTGGAGAAAAATAAAAATAATAAATTGTCACAACTGCGGCGGTCGTAAGTTCAAGCAGTCACAAGTCGGGGTCTAGCTGTATATATATATATATATATATATATATATATATATATATATATATATATATATATATATATATATATATATATATATATATATATATATATATATATATATATATATATATATATATATATATATATATATATATATATATATATATATATATATATATATATATATATATATATATATATATATATATATATATACTCCTGGAGGGTGGATCATTTATTTCTAAGAAAAAGCATAGTACCTTCTCAGCCATCAGATAAATATGATCTGAGAAAGACAAACAGCCAGAGAGCCCTACAGTTGAAAATGTGGGGAGCAGGGTAGAGACCTCTTCCTCATTAGCCTCCCCTTCTGAACCCCCTGCCAAAAAGAAAATTAAGTCATGGACAAGGCAGTAAAGTGATGAGTTTTGAAGTATGGCCTTGGAAGGTGTGAACAGAGCAAAAAAGAACCAAAGCCTCAGTGAGTGATTTGCAATGAAGTTATTACAAATGAAAGTTTGAAACCGTCCAAATTGAAAACGACACCTAAAGCCAAAATACACTGAACTCATTGGCAAACCACTGGAGTACTTCCACAGAAGAAAGAAGGACATGAAGTAGTCAGTAAAATTTCTTAGTAAAGCAACCACCCTTAATGATAATGTACAACTGCCACCATATTTAGTTACTTATCGCACGGCAGAAGAAAATGTGCCATATAAATACGCTGATAAACTTATTCTTCCATCCACTCTGGATATAGTGAGTACAGTTCTTGATAAGTTTGCAAATCAAATCAAAGGCCCTCTCGGTGATACAATAGTGTCTCGCAGATAAGTGCTATTGCAAAAGATGTAGAATTCCAGCTGGTTTCACATCTACAGTCTGGTGAAGAATTTGCTATCCAACTTGATGAAGTACTGATATATCTAACTGTGCAACATTGTTGGTTAATGTTAGATATGCATGGAAAGATGACTTTTTGGAAGACTTACTCTGTTGTTTGACCTTACCTACACACACTTTTGGGGTCACAGATATACAGATATGACACAGGAGAAAACAGTGGGTTGTGAATAAAATACCAAAGGCAGCAAGTAATGACTGCCAATGGTATCCCTGATAATCTCAAGGATGTTCTGAAAGACGTGGTGGAAGTTGTTAATATGATCAAAGGAATTTCACTGAACAGTCGTTGTTTGAATTGCTGTGCTTAGAAATGGGAGCCGATTATTCACACCTGTATCATACAGAGGTTCGTGGCTTTCCGTGACAGAATTTTAACGAGGTTTATGAATTCAGGATGGAGATTCATCTTTCCCATTTATTTTAAAAATCTGATTTGGCAAACTTATTTTGCAATGGAGAGATATCAAAACTGTCATACCTAGCAGACATTTTTCAAAGGTAAATGAACTTAATCTGAGACTGCAAGGAAAGGAAATGATGTATTCCAACACAGTGAGGATATAAAAGCCTTTAAGAAATCAAAGTACTATGGCAAGCCAGACTTGGAGTTGATCGCCCTATCTACTACATGTTCCCAACACTATTATAATATATTGAGAAAACTGCATCACTGAAGAAAGTTTGAAGAATATGAAAGGTGATATATACAGCTTCACCTCCTTGCATTGTGTGCCAGCTTAATCAGTATTTTACTGAAGAGAAGTTTTAATTTTTAGAGAAAACACTTGGTATAAGACCCATTTGCTTTTGAGAGGCCAGAATCTATTAGTAGGAACCTAACACCTGATAAACAAAGAGCTTCTCACTCACATGTGATAATACATTAAGAATCAAACACAAACCATCATTCTGGATCAGTGTTACCAAAGAATATCCACTCTTAAGTGAGGAAAGTGACTTACTGTTGTTTCCTTTACAACAAACTACATGTATGAAGCAGGTTTTGTCACCATAACAAAGCTAAAACCAAAAGAGAGAAACAGACTCAAGACTGCAGCTGATATGCCTGTGGCATTATCCTCCTGCAAGCCAGATTGGACCAAGATCAAAGCAACAGGAGGGCCCACCAGTCACACTGAACGGGTAAATAAACTGCCTTACTCCGCCTAACTTGTTGCATTTTGCTAGCAGTTTTAGATGGTTTGCAATTATTTCATGTCAAAATCTACAAAAGCGCCGATTTAAAATTACATCACGACGTGGAGTTTTTAATCCATATACCGTATATGTATTTATGTTGGTAGTTAGAAGGTGAATATATGTGCATATTATGTTTAATTGAGAAAGGTAATTTCTTCATGTAGTCGTTTCAATTCCTGGCATTAACAAAAAACTACGTATTAACATCACTACGATATAATAAAGAAATAGAATTTACATATACAGGTACTGTATCACATAATTTATCTATGCAATTGATGTAATGCAAATTATCATCATTAAAAGTATATCATTGATAGCTTTATCAGATAAGTAACTTGAAGATGTAGCTAAATTATTTCCTAATGTACATATATTATAAATATGCATGTATGTATGTATGCAGGCATGTATGCATTGTAGAATGACCTATATATGTGTTGCTATCCATAAGAGAGGGTGCTTATACGACTGGTAACAGGGTCGTGAAGGTACAGGAAAGCCTCCGATAATCTAATGTTCTACTAACGACAATTCATATTTAAGACCCCTGGTTAACTTAGGACCCAATTCAATTTACACTGTTATTTTCTTCAGATTACAACAAAAATATTATAAAATAAAGTAAAATTACATTTTCATATAAATAATAACTAACCTGATATGTATTATAAAAAAAATAAATAAATAAATACAAAAATAAAATTAAAAAACAAGCCTTGAGCATGTTGCCGGGCTTGGGCTTATGAGTGGTGACGCCAGCACAAACAGTCACAGCTGGCAAAAAGAAGAGCATAAGGTTAGCGAGAAACTAGATGTGTTAAACAATATGAAAAAGGTGAGAGGTCTGTGGATATTATATGGAGAGCAATGAACATATTTTCTGATGTGGAACCATTAACAGAACAAAGCATTACAATTAACGAAAGCAGCTGTGCGAGGTTCTTTGACAGCTTCATTATTAAGCCTAAACCACCAACTTCAGCTACACCATCAAATTCAGCATCATAAGCAGCTTCAGCAACAGCCTTAAGTTCAGTAACAGTTTCAGCAACAGCTAATATCTTTATGGGCTACCAGATTCAACCAGAGTTGAACCTGATGACCGCCACCTGAGTAAAAACTTCGCCAATATTCATTGGCTGTCCTTATGTTTTAGTCTTTATCACCATTTGTGTATAGAATTTTTGTTTTACATTAGTAAGTTTTATTTAAAAACATATGAACAGAAAGTAATAAGTGTTCTTTCATTTTCTTATGTAGAGAAATGACGATGTTTTCACATGTACGCATTTTATATGATGGGGTTCAATCTACAGTCAACCCTCACTTTACGCTGTATCACATTCCGCGTTTCCATGTTTACGCAGAGCCCTGCCAGAACCCAGGATGCTCACATTCCGCGGTGCGTGTACCCCTTTACGCAGGTGAAGTATAATTTTTTTATTTAGCTCATAAAATTCATACAAATTGTCCAGCCAGAATATAATTTACATTGCTGAATTCTTACAATTTGATGATCATTTTGAATATAAACATCATAGACTTTGCATTAGACATACAAATTTTAGATCTAATGTTTACTCTGAGTAAATATGTTATCTTTTGTGCAAAATATATGACATTTATATTCAAAATATTCCTGGTCTTACAAGGAATCCAGCAATGTCAATTATATTTTCCTAACTTTAGTCTGAGGTATTATTTATTACTAAAAAGGTAAATAGTCTGGTTTCCCCACACATTTATCTGGTAGGGATGGTTGGTGGGGGGTGGGGGGGAGGGAGGGACCGACCGACCATCTGGCAAGGTGTGAAGAATATTTTTTTTTATTAACTGAAGATATTTGTTTTAGCTCATAAAATTCATACAAATTACCCAGCCAGAATATAATTTACATTGCTGGAATTCTTACAATTTGATGATCATTTTGAATATAAACATCATAGATTTTGCATTAGACATACAAATTTTAGATCTAATGTTTACTCTGAGTAAATATGTTATCTTTTGTGCAAAATATATGACATTTATATTCAAAATATTCCTGGTGTTACAAGGAATCCAGCAATGTCAATTATATTATCCTAACTTTAGTTTGAGGTATTATTTATTACTATACCTTAAAATCTAGTGGTTTTCCCCTCAAAATTTCTCAGAGAGGGAAGAGCCAGTGAGTGTAGTGTGAGAAGAGGGGGAGGAAAATGAGTCCATTATTTGAATGGACATTAACTTGGCGTCTGTATTTCTCTATTTCTCTTAAGTATTAATTGTGTGCATGTACCATCATAAAATTAAGATGTTATTTTTACTAGAACATAGGTATTGTGTTGGAAAAAGTGGAGTTTGGGGGACAGCTGGTCTCTATTCACTTTACGCGTTTCTCACTTTCCGCGGTACCCTGTGGGTTACATTAACCGCGTAAAGTGAGGGTTGACTGTATTTTGTTTTTTCTTTACCATTAATGGTTAGCTACTTTTATTGTTTCAGTTATTAACATTAAATAACATTACTTAAAACATACATATTCTTTTTTTTTTTACATTACCTTTGCTACAGCTGCAACCAGGGTATTATTTTCTTCAGTTTATGTAAAACCATCGTCACGGACTCACGAGAGTAAACACACAAAAACAATGCCGTCTCCTCTCCTCGTGTTTTAATAATCTACGTATTATTAAAGAATTGCATTGTTCATTTCGCACATATAATCATTAATTCAATCAAATACATATTCAGTAATAATGAATCTTTCGTACAGTCTCATTCAAGATTCTGCGTGATCAAGTGAAAACTGTTGTTTTTTTATTCACTCATTTTCTGCCCTCACCATGGCTTCTACATAAATTGAAATGGGTCCTAAATTAACCAGGGTCTTAAGTATGAATCGTCTTTAGTAGTACCGTCATTATCAGAGGCTTTCCTATATAGTAATACAGGTACAGGTTGTACCTCTCTAGTCCGGCAACCTCGGGACCTGACCGGTGCCGGACCATGGAAATTGCCGGACCATGGAAATTCACCCTTTTCCTGGATAGATAGTGACTTGTGCTTATGCCTGGAAGCACTAGCACCACTTTCTCTGCATCATGGTCTCTTTGAAGACATATTGAAGGGTTAAATGTCGTATAGTAGCTTCTCAAATTTTGTGAGTTTTTAATTCCTAACGTATTTTACAGGAACACACAAAAAAATAAATCAATAAAAATTTTGACGGCGGAAACTTGAATTTCGACGGGTTTGAACGGCCCGCCAACGTGCAGACGACGTACATAATCATGTAAACAGCGTCATTTCTCTTATGTACAAAAGATTCATTATTGTTTATTACTGAATGTCTTTTTTATTGAATTAATGTTTATGTGTGCAAAATGAGCAATACAATTCATTAATAATACGTAGAATATTAAAACACACGAGGAAATGACACAGCATTGTTTTCGTTGATTACAAAACCAGTGACTCACTGGTTCTACATATAAAACTGAAGAAAATAAGACCTTGGCTGAAGCTGTG
This sequence comes from Homarus americanus, assembly GCF_018991925.1. NCBI lineage: Eukaryota > Metazoa > Arthropoda > Malacostraca > Decapoda > Nephropidae > Homarus > Homarus americanus. The sequence goes on from NW_024749678.1 coordinate 13,388, forward strand.
GTAAAATTAATATGGTTGTTTTAAGTAATGTTATTTAATGTTAATAAATGGAACAATAGAAGTAGCTAACGATAATGGTAAAGAAAAAAGAGAGATCGCTTATGTAAGTGCGCACACGTGAAAACATATCGTCATTACTTTACATAAGAATATGAAAGCAACACTTATTTACTATTCATATATATTTTAATTAATGTTTCTGAATTTTTTTTTATTGAATTAATGTTTGTGTGTGCAAAATTAACAATACAATTTATTAATAATACGTGGAATATTAGAGGAGACGAGACGGCTGCCGGCATTGTTTATGTTAAAGCTTACGAAACCACTGACTGATTGGTTCTACATATAAAACTGAAGAAAATAAGACCCTGAGTTTATCTGTAGTAAAATTAATGTAAAAAAATGAATATGGTTGCTTGAAGTACCTGTAATGTTATTTAATGTTAATAAATGGAACAATATAAGTAGCTAACCATTAATGGTAAAAAAAAAAGTGAGACTGCTCGTATGTAAGTGCGCACATGTGAAAATATATAGTCATTACTCTACATAAGAATATGAAAGAAACACTTATTTACTGCTCATATATATTGAAGGGTTAAATGTTGTACTCTGTATAGACAAGCAGAGAGAGAGAGTGCAGCCGAACTGCCGGATGTAAACAAACCTTAATTTCCCGCGGCTTTTTATTTTAGGGGATTAGCCCACCCGGGCATAGGTCACTGACCCACATTGGGGCCTGAGGGGCAAAAATTTAATACTCCTGTAATAATAATAATAATTCAGATAAGTAAAAAAAAAAAAAAAAAAAAACTGCCCATCTACCTGTTGGACAAACTAAAATCGTTCCGGACCACGAGAGTTTCCGGACCACAGAATGCCGGACTAGAGAGGTAAAACCTGTACAGTATCTCCATTAGCCAGAATCCCTCTTAGTTGGAACTCTCCAATAGCCCAATTGGAAATTTGATCGGAATTTTTTCAAGAAATTTATCTAAATTCTGAGTTTGTGAACGCTTTTCTGAGGTTGAAAATCTGGAAAATTCTGAGAAAAATTCCAGAAACTCTCTCCAGATCGCTCCATTCTTGGCCTGGGAATAGATTTTCAAGGCATTCCAAGATATTGCATCATGCTCCAATGCATCTCCATGTGCCAGGCACGTGGGTGGCCTAGCTGCTTGAATCACTTACTTCATATTCTACTGCCATTGTAGAAGGTTGTTGTTCACTCACTAGCTGCTGTTTTTCTGGAACAATTTGTGTTGTGCAGCGCTGTACATTATTATACCAGAACAAAATCAGCCAAGGTTACAATGTTAAGAACATAACAAGTGATAACAGTTACATATACTGTACTGTTCATTCAGTAAGTGGGAAACAATTGGTGCACCTTGTTTAAGGCCTCTTCAGGTCTTGAGAGCCACCACAACAATGGGTGACCTGACATTGCATTAGGTCAGGTCAGTAACATGACCCACTCATCCCCTACCCCACCTCCAGTATAGAACTAGTAGTAGCTATACATTAATCTGTTTACAATATTAACAATATTGTAGGGTGTACAGTGGTGTTTGCATAAATAAATACAGCTTCTGTGAGATTCATCGCTTCGACTTGGGGAAATTTTCCTGCAAAGAGTGGAAAATACCACTGTCTTTGCTGTAACACACAGCCAGATAACCAACCAACAGAAGCATTGAACGGTGGTGGAGAGTTAACTCGTTTCTTCTGTGCAACTGCAGCATAATAAACACGTGCTTGATGCCTTATCTGTGGCCCAGACCGGTCGCCCTGCTCACGGTTTCTTCTTTCCAGCCACTTGTGAAGGTAATGTTCTGTGATAACAAACAGTAGGTTTCGTTGTGAAGTATTAGAGAGCGTCCTGTTACTAGAAAAATCTTGAGAATACATTCACAGCAGTAGTTAAGGCTTCCTTGTTCTTCTTAAGGGAACGGACGGTCGATTGGGGACAGTTGAACCTGCGCATGATGTCACAGGTACGAGCACCACTTCTGATCATCTCTCGTTTAATTTCAAGGATGTATTTCTTCTTCTTCATCCCCTTACGGTAGTCACATTTGGCTTGGGGCTTTTCTTGTTGACCTTCTCTATGGTCATCACTAACGCCAGAACCGCTCCCAATATTTACATTACGCACCTCACTCATTGTTAGTATACGAGAATTGTTAACACGCGAGTATTTTTACCGTAATACTCGAGAATTATTGGTTCCAACTCACAGAAAAAGTACATACACTACTACAAAGTACTGTATACCAGTAATAGAATTAAAAAAACATTAAATATAAACTAAAACATAAACTAAATACAGTACTGTACTGTACAGTATACTGTACAATAATAAATAAAGAACAATAGAATACTACAGAATATTTTAACTTACTTTGAGGTGTGTATGTCGTATTCCCGGCAGCTTTGTTTACATATTAAACAGCTGCTTGTAGAGGCAGTCGATGATGACATGCCATATTCTTTACAGTCCATTGGTTCTAATGCCTTCTTCATGTTTCATAATAGTTTCTGCACTGTATATTATCAATATGTTAACTAAATTACAGAATGACCAATAATTTTAATATAAAAAATGCAAAAATATTCAAGAGCACGACTTTCTTGATATTTACTCCACTGGACATGAACGTAAACATAGAACCAATTACCTGTACTGTATTGGCGGACTAGCCGATCAGCTGATGCGCACAACAAAGCGTGTTTCTCCTAAGGCTTTCGTTAATGGAATTGAAAATCTTTATGGGAGCTAATTCATTAACCGAAATTTCGTTAATTGGACCGTTTGTTAATCGAGGGACCACTGGTGCAGAGCACTTCCGGGAATGAGAGATTTCCGGGTACCAAGACAACTCTTTCAAGGTCAGAAAAAATCCCTCATCTCCGAAATTATCCGGGTAACGGAAAATTTTTCTCAGAATTTTCCAGAAAATGTGCCACTCAAAAAATCGCTCCCAAAGCCGGGATTTTCTGAAAAATTTTGGAACGATTTTCGGAGTATTTTAAACCCGGCCATCGGAGAGTTCACAATTTTTTTTTTTTAATTAAAATATATATACCTGTATATATAGCCCTTTAAACTGTCAGTGTTCTACTCTGAAATGTTACCATCTTCAATTCGGTTAACGAAAAAAAATTCGGTTAACGAAGTTCTTACGAACTGACCTCAACATGTTTTCGCTTGCACTGACCGGGCAACCAGCTTTAGTATCAGTCCGCCAATACATTAATCGGTTCTAGGGCTTAAATTCCTTACTATTTTAGTAAACATCAAGAAGTTTATACCATTCAATAATTTTAAAAGTTTAATATTCAATTTTTTAGTCATTTTAACAATTATTGAACATAATTGAAGGTAAAGTGACGAGTTTAATGCGCAGCATCCAGCCTCTTAACACAGCATAACAGGAGTTAGTCTCTCTCTGTTTTCACTGGAAGTAACATCTTGCTTGAGACTCTTCAACTAAATGCTTTTTTTCTGTGCTTCCTAGCAAATTATTGGTCGTTCGTTAACCGAAAAGTTCGTTAACCGAAACCATTGTTTCAATGGGTTTTTGGGTAAATGGTTCCAGCTCACCGAAAATTTCCTAAATTCAACAAAAATGGTAGAAAATTTCACTTACTTTGAGGTGTGTATGTAGAAGGCTCCTGGATGATGATGATGATGATGGGAATTACAATGGGGGTGGAGGAGAAGGAAGAAGAGAAGGCATTGGGGTGGAAGAGAAGTCACCCCATGGCACCATTTCACCCATAAAATTTTAGTTCTCTTGGTGTATTTCAAGATTATTTTCTTTAAATCAACACTGTACTGCATTATATATTGTCAATATGTAAAATATATTTCAAAATGACCAATAATTTGCTTGGAAACACAGAAAAAAAGTGTTTAGTTGAAGAGAGTCTCAAGCAAGATATTACCTCCAGTGAAAACAGAGAGACTAACGCCTGTTTGCTGTGTTAAGAGGCTGGATGCCGCGCATTAAACTAGTCACTTTACCTTCAATTATGTTCAATAATTGTTAAAATGACTAAAAAATTTAATATTAAACTTTAAAAATTATTGAATAGTATAAACTTCTTGATATTTACTAAAATAGTTAGGAATTTAAGCCCTAGAACCGATTAATGTATTGGCAGACTGATACTAAAGCTCGTTGCCCGGCCAGTGCAAGCGAAAACATGTTGAGGTCGGTTCGTAAGAAATTCGTTAACCGAATTTTTGTTCGTTAACCGAATTGAAGATCCTTATGGAAGGCAGTTCGTTAACCGAAATTACACCAAGAGAGCTAAAATTTTATGGGTGAAATGGCGCCATGGGGTGACTTCTCTTCCACCCCAATGCCTTCTCTTCTTCCTTCTCCTCCACCCCCATTCTAAATCCCATCATCATCATCCAGGAGCCTTCTACATACACACCTCAAAGTAAGTGAACTTTTCTACCATTTTTGTTGAATTTAGGAAATTTTTGGTGAGCTGGAACCAATTACCCAAAAACCCATTGAAACAATGGTTTCGGTTAACGAACTTTTCGGTTAACGAACGACCTTCTGGAACGGATTGAGTTCGTTAACGGAGGGGTCACTTGTACAGTGGTCCCTCGGTCAACGAGCGCCTCGGTTAACGAGATTTCGGTTAACGATTTACCTTCCATAAGATTTTTAACTTCGGTTAACGAGCAATCCCTCGATTAACGAGTTTTTTACGAGCCGACTTCAACATGTTTTCGCTTGCATTTGGCTGTCAACCAGCTGTAGTATTAGTCCGCCAATACAGTAATCGGTTTTAGGGCTTAAATTCCTTACTATTTTAGTAAATATCAAGAAGTTTATACTATTCAATAATTTTAAAAGTTTAATATTAACTTTTTTAGTCATTTTAACAATTATTGAACATAATTGAAGGTAAAGAAACTAGTTTCTGGCGTGCCATCCAGCCTGTTAACACACCAGACAGGCGTTAGTCTCTCTCTCTTTTCAGTGGAGGTAACATCTGCCTTGAGACTCTCTTCAACTTAATGCTTTTTTCTGTTTCCAAGCAAATTATTGGTCATTTTGAAATTTATTTTACATATTGACAATATATAATGCAGTGCAGTGTTGGTTTAAAGAAAATAATCTTGAATTACACCAAGAGAACTAAAATTTTATGGGTGAAATGGTGCCATGGGGTGACTTCTCTTCCACCCCAATGCCTTCTCTTCTCCCTTCTCCTCCACCCCCATTCTAATTCCCATCATCATCATCATCCAGGAGCCTTCTACATACACACCTCAAAGTAAGTGTACTTTTCTACTTTTTTTTTTTGAATTTAGGCAATTTTCGGTGAGCTGGAACCAATTACCCAAAAACCCATTGAAACAATGGTTTCGGTTAACGAGTTTTTCGGTTAACGAGCAACCTGCTGGAACGAATTGTGCTCGTTAACCGAGGGACCACTGTACCAAACAAACCTTCCCTAACCTATAACAATCCTAATACTGTACTATAAAACGTTGACCTTATTCAGGTTTCCAGTGTTTTCAGTATTTTCTCAATTTAATCAACTAATTACAGCCGCCCCTTTCCGTTAAATCAAAATTTCCGCTAAATCGAACTTTCCATTATTTTTGCCCGAATCAGCAAACTACAGTAGTTCACTAAAACAAGCGTGATTCAGGTAAATTCTGCACTAAATGCGCTGCTTGGCGCATGGGGTCTGTATACATCCATTCGGTCTGTGCCCTGCGTGTCTACCTCTTGTTATATATACTACAGTACATAAGTATATCTTTCCACTTTGTTTTAATGTTATTGTTTCTCTTTTGTTTCATTTTGTTGATGTCTATTTATCTGCTTATGTTAATTATTTGTTTCATTTGTTTGTGTTACAGGATGCTTGAACTCTTGTAGAATAAAGCATAAGTTGAGTTTTGTTTCTCTTATGGGCCTACTACAATAAACAATTGCCTACTGCACCTCTCGGTCGACTAACTACTGTGCTTGGACGTGATGCCGAAAGTCTCTCAGAAAGGAAGTGGTGTGGGGGAGAAAGTCAAAAGAGTGCAGCTATCAACTGGAAAAAAATGGAAATTATTGAAAATTTTAAAACAAACACCGAACCACGTAGTTTAAGGTAAACCACGAATAATGTTTCTAAGTACACATTGTGGGTCTGAGGTGTGCCCGTAGGTGTGAGCACATTAACAGAATCAATCTCAATTTAGCAAACTTGTTCACCGAATCGAGTGAAAAGCAACGGAAAAAATTCCTTCCGCTAAATCTGGAGTTGGTTATATCGCATTCCGTTAAATCGAGAGTATACCGTACACATCGGTGTACTTTTGGGTGCTCAGACGAGGAGGGGATCCGTGAACTCAGAAGCAGTTTTTAACTTTTTTATAGGTTAGGAAAAGTTAGGTAAGGTTTTCAAACATTTGTTTGGTGTTCTTTTTGGTACATGAAACCGAAAAGATAAAAAAAACAAAGGAAAAACCAGAATGGGTAAATTAGAGTTTGTGTGGTGGATATGAACTATTGTGGAGGTAAAGAATAGCTTCCTTTATCTAAACAAGTCTGCAAAATACTCAATCTATTTTGAAATATTTATCAATTTTCAACACCAGATTTATACTAATAAGAAAGTAACAAACAACTTTTATTGTTATATACATTTCCAAATAGAACATAGTAGTTACTGTACTGGTATGTTGAAAAAGGAAAGTACCACCACAGGAACCGACCTAACTCAATACTTTATACTGTAGTTAGATAAGGTTGGTTCCTTTTGCCTGTTTTAAAAAGAAGGTAATACTTTATATACATCTCTTTCACAATTAAACCACCTGGAGGTGCACTACAGTACTCCGTCTTCTCGGTGGTTATGCGGCGGTGACCTCTCCTCCCAGAATGTAAACGGCCAATCATATTGACGTATTTCAAAACACTCTGCCAACAGGGCTTGATCAACGCCGATGCTCAGCATATGCTTAGGAACCATTCAGTACAGACAGCAGCTCTCACATCCACAAAAAACATAAAATTACACCATCTCACAGTAAGTTAGGTAAGGTTAGGTAGGTTTGTTTGGTTAGGTCTTCTAACAATGCTTCTGCTGCTTATTTTTCATATCAACTAAGGTTAGGTTTGGTTTAATTTACAAATAACCACTTCTTAACATATTTGCACATATTACGACAGTGTCCACTATAAAACAGTGAAATAGCGCCATTTATATAATAGTTTTCTATGAAAAGTTGGCCATCGGCCATATCAATAGAGTTAATAGAAACTTAGTCACAGCAAAATATCCACTATGTTTTAAAATACTATAAGAACATGTGTGGAAAAATGAACGAATTGGAACAACTCTCATTATTAGTCTTTAATGTTTTGTTTTTTTCTGACAGTCACACAAGTAACTTTAAGTTGTTAAATAAGGAATGTTACATGGCTCGCTCCCACTGTGTACCATTCACATATTTAACCCTTTTTTCCACATATTTCTTAGCTACACTGCGAACAGGTAACCATTAACTCACCATGAACTTTGTCTAATGTTGAGGAGGCGGAAAAATCACGAGTTTTTATATTTTGTAGAAAAATATAAAATTTGGACGAGTTTGTTGTGGTCAAGTGACGTGGGAAGACGGTGTGTCCCTCGTCCGACACTCCGGCTCTGGGGTACTGGTCACTTAGCCTCAAGTTTTATTAATTTATCTCTATCTTCTTCCTCACTTGTTAACACACACACACACACACACACATATGTATATATATATATATATATATATATATATATATATATATATATATATATATATATATATATATATATATATATATATATATATATATATATATATATATATATATATATATATATATATATATATTATATGTAAATCCAATGAAAACGTGTTTCCATTTTCCTGTGTGATTTTATCAATATAATATATATATATATATATATATATATATATATATATATATATATATTACATATTTATGTAGTTATTTTATATATAAAAATTAATGTTTAACACTCCTTTAATGGTGATAAAGCGTTTGTATTCTTAACTTCAGTAGAAATATAATGGGACAAATAAGGCAGCAATGCACACAAGTGTGTAATAAATCGCTATTTTCTTTCCCTTTTGACAATGTATATATTATTTATTAATAACATCTTAATATGTAACACTGTAGTGGCTCCTCTCCCCTACAACTCCCAACTGAGCTCCGGCCGCGCGCCTACCAGCCTATCAGTGTACAGCCAGCTACGCCGAGTGAACATGAACATGAAATGCTAGTGACAGGGGGGAAGGAGGTTGAGGGGAAGAATAAAGGGAGGATTGAAGTGAATTTTAGGAGGAGAGAATAGGTGCAGTGGCTAAACACCGCTTGCGTGAGGGAGTATAAGTTGGAGGCAGCAGCAACTCTCCCGGACGCGGCCAGGAGGTAGTAGGCAGCTACCAAACAGGGAGGTAGTACCACCTGGGAAGATATTGGAAGCCCAACAACAACAATGAGTTTGATATGTGATTACTGCAGGGAGACGTCGGATATGGAGGATACAGGCCTGACTAATGCAACGTT
>NW_024749679.1:0-3640 GCF_018991925.1 Homarus americanus
GGTGGTCACCAGGAGGCAGCAGTCATTTGTTCTGACACATTGGTGGTCACCAGGAGGCAGCAGTCATTTGTTGTGACACAGTGGTGGTCACCAGGAGGAAGCAGTCATTTGTTCTGACTCAGTGGTGGTCACCAGTAGGCAGTAGTCATTTGTTCTGATCCAGCGGTGGTCACCAGGAGGCAGTAGTCATTTGTTCTGATACAGTGGTGGTCACGAGGAGGCAGCAGTCATATGTTCTGACACAGCGGTGGTCACGAGGAGGCAGCAGTCATTTGTTCTGATGCAGTGGTGGTCACCAAGAGGTAGGAGTCATTTGTCCTGACACAGTGGTGGTCACCAAGAGGCAGCAGTCATTTGTCCTGACACAGTGGTGGTCACCAAGAGGCAGCAGTCATTTGTCCTGACAGTGGTGGTTACCAAGAGGCAGCAGTTATTTGTCCTGACAGCGGTGGTCACCAGGAGGAGCAGTCATTTGTCCTGAGACATCTGTGGTCACCAGGAGGCAGCAGTCCTTTGTCCTGATATAGTGGTGGTCACCAGGAGGCAGTAGTCATTTGCCCTGACACAGCGGTGGTCACCAGGAGGCAGCAGTCCTTTGTCCTGATACAGTGGTGGTCACCAGGAGGCAGCAGTCATAGGTTCTGACACAGCGTGTGGTCACCAGGAGGCAGCAATCATTTGTCCTGATACAGCGTTGGTCACCAGGAGGTAGCAGTTATTTGTTCTGACATAGCGGTGGGTCACCAGGAGGCAGCAGCCATTTGTCCTGACACAGCGGTGGGTCACCAGGAGGCAGCAGTCATTGGTCATGACACAGTGGCGGTCACCAAGCGGCAGCAGTCATTTGTCCTGACAGCGGTGGTCACCAGGAGGCAGCAGTCCCTTGTCCTGATACAGTGGTGGTCACCAGGAGGCAGCCGTCACAAGTTCTGAGACAGCGGTGGTCACCAGGAGGCAGCAGTCATTTGTTCTGATACAGTGGTGGTCACGAGGAGGCAGCAGTCATATGTTCTGACACAGCGGTGGTCACGAGGAGGCAGCAGTCACTTGTTCTGATACAGTGGTAGTCGCCAGGAGGCAGCAGTCATACGTTCTGACACAGCGGTGGTCACGAGGAGGCAGCAGTCATTTGTCCTGATACAGCGGTGGTCACCAGGAGGCAGCAGTCATTTGTTCTGATACAGAGGTGGTCACCAGGAGGCAGTAGTCATTTGTTCTGACACAGTGGTGGTCACCAGGAGGCAGTAGTCATTTGTTCTCACACAGCGGTGGTCATCAGGAGGCAGCAGTCATTTGTCCTGAAACAGTGGTGGCCACCAGGAGGCAGCAGTCATTTGTTCTGACACAGCGGTGGTCACGAGGAGGCAGCAGTCATTTGTTCTGACACAGAGGTGTTCACGAGGAGGCAGCAGTCATTTGTCCTGACACAGCGGTGGTCACCAGGAGGCACCAGTCATTTGTTCTGACACAGTGGTGGTCACCAGGTGGCAGCAATCATTTGTCCTGACAAAGTGGTGGTCACCAGGAGGAAGCAGTCATTTGTTCTGACACAGCGGTGGTCACCAGGAGGCAGCAGTCATTTGTCATGACATAGCGGTGGTCACCAAGAGTGTGAAATATTTGTTCTGACACAACGGGGTGGTCATGGAGGAGGCAGCAGTCATTTGTTTTGACACAGCGTGGTCACGAGGAGGCAGCAGTCACTTGTCCTTACACAGCGGTGGTCACCAGGAGGCAGCAGTCCTTTTGTCCTGATATGGTGGTGGTCACCAGAGGCAGCTGCTCATGGCTGTTCTGGACACAGCGGTGGTCGGAAGGAGGCAGCAGTCCTTGTCCTGGATACAGCCGTGGTCACTCACTTAGGCAGCAGTCATTTGTTCCTGACACAGCGGTGGTCACCAGGAGGCAGCAGTCATTTGTTCTGACACAGTGGTGGTCACGAGGAGGCAGCAGTCATTTATTCTGACACAGTGGTGGTCACCAGGAGTCAGCAGTCATATGTTCTGGACACAGTGGTGGTTACGAGGAGGTAGCAGTCAGTTTGTTCTGACACAGTGGGGGTCACCAGGAGGCAGTTGTTATTTGTTCTGACACAGCGGTGGTCACCAGGAGGCAGCAGTCATTTGTCCTGACACAGTGGTGGTCACCAGGAGGCAGCAGTCATTTGTCCTGACACAGCGGTGGTCACGAGGAGGCAGCATTCATTTGTTCTGACACAGCGGTGGTCACGAGGAGGCAGCAGTCATTTGTCCTGACACAGCGATGGTCACCAGGAGTCAGCAGTCATTTGTTCTGACACAGTGGTAGTCACCAGTAGGCAGCAGTCATTTGTCCTGACACAGCGGTGGTCATCAGGAGTCAGCAGTTATTTGTCCTGACACAACGGTGGTCACCAGGAGGCAGCAGTCATTTGTCCCGATATAGTGGTAGTCGCCAGGAGGCAGCAGTCATACATTCTGACACAGCGTTGGTCACCAGGAGGCAGCAGTCATTTGTCCTGATACAGCGGTGGTCACCAGGAGGCAGCAGTCATTTGTTCTGGATACAGCGGTGGCGTCACCAGGAGGCAGCAGTCATTTGTTCTGATACAGCGGGGGTCACCAGGAGGCAGCAGTCATTTGTTCTGACACTGTGGTGGTCACGAGGAGGCAGCAGTCATTTTTTCTGACACAGTGGTGGTCACCAGGAGGCAGCAGTCATTTGTTCTGACACAGCGGCGGTCACGTGGAGGTAGCAGTCATATGTTCTGACACAGTGATGGTCACCAGGAGGCAGCAGTCATTTGTCCTGACACAGCGGTGGTCACCAGGAGGCAGCAGTCATTTGTTCTGACACAGTGGTGGTCACCAGGAGGCAGCAGTCATTTGTCTTGAAAGCGTTGGTCACCAGGAGGCAGCAGTCATTTGTTCTGACACAATGGTGGTCACCAGGAGGCAGCAGTCATTTGTTCTGACACAGTGGTGGTCACCAGGAGGCAGCAGTCATTTGTCTTGAAAGCAGTGGTCACCAGGAGGCAGCAGTTATTTGTCTTGAAAGCGGTGGTCACCAGGAAACAGCAATTCATTTTGTCTTGAAAGCCATGGATTTGCCAGGAGGCAGCAGTCATTGTTCAACTGGCGGCTGTCACCAAGGCATGATCATTTGTCTTGAAAGCGGTGGTCACCAGGGGGACATGATCATTTGTCTTATGAAAGCGGCGGTCACCAGGGAGGCGCGTCATTTGTTCTGTTCTGGCAGCGGTCACCAGGAGGCAGCAGTCATTTGTCTTGAAAGCAGTGGTCACCAGGAGGCAGCAGTCATTTGTCTTGAAAGCAGTGGTCACCAGGAGGCCTTGATCATTTGTGCTTGGCAATTGGTCACCAGGAGGCATAGTCATTTGTCTGAAAGCGCTGGTCACCAGGCAGCAGTCATTTGTTCTGACACAGCGGCGGTCACCAGGAGGCAGCAGCCATTTGTCTTGAAAGCCGTGGTCACCAGGAGGCAGCAGTCATTTGTTCTGACACAGTGGTGGTCACCAGGAGGCAGCAGCCATTTGTCTTGAAAGCGGTGGTCACCAGGAGGCAGCAGTCATTTGTTCTGACACAGTGGTGGTCACCAGGAGGCAGCAGCCATTTGTCTTGAAAGCGGTGGTCAGCAGGAG
>NW_024749680.1:0-6765 GCF_018991925.1 Homarus americanus
ACTTTGTTATACTCGATCAGGGACATTGTTATACTCGATCAGGGTCTTTGTTATACTCCGTAAGGGCCTTTGTTATACTCGACCAGGGACTTTGTTATTCTCGATCGAACTTTGTTATACTTGATTAGGGGACTTTGTAGATTCGATCCGGGGGCTTTGTTTTACTTGACCAGGGGCCTTTGTTATGCTCGATAAGGGGACTTTCTTATACTCGATCAGGGGACTTTGTTTTACTCAACCGGGGACCTTCGTTATACTCGATTAGGAGGCTTTGTTATACTCGATCAGGGGCCTTTGTTATACTCGATCAGAGGACTTTGTTATACTCGACCAGGGGTCTTTGTTTTTCTCGATCAGGGGACTTTGTTATACTCGATGAGGGGGCTTTGATATACTCGATAAGGGGACTTTGTTATAATCGTTCAGGGGACTTTGTTATACTCGATCAGGGGATGTGTTATACTCGATCAGGGGACTTTGTTATACTCGATCAGGAGGCTTTGTTATACTCAACCGGGGGCCTATGTTATACTCGATCAGGGGACTTTGTTATACTCGATCAGGTGACTTTGTTATAATCGAACAGGGGCCTATGTTATGCTCGATAAGGGTTTTGTTATACTCGATGAGGGTCTTTGTTATGCTCGATCAGGGACTTTGTTATACTCGATCAGGGACTTTGTTATACTCGACCAGGGCTTTGTTTTACTCGATCAGGATTTTGTTATACTCGATAGAGGCTTTGTTGTACTCGATCAGGGGACTTTGTTATACTCGATCAGGGGACTTTGTTATACTCGATCAGGGACTTTGTTATACTCGATCGGGGCATTTATATACTCGACCAGGAACTTTGTTATACGATCAGGAATATGTTATACTCGATCAGGGGATGTGTTACACTCGATCAGGGGACTTTGTTATACTCGATAAGCAGGCTTTGTTATACTCAACTGGGGGCCTTTGTTATACTCGATCAAGACTTTGTTATACTCGATCAGGGTAGATGTGTTACACTCGATCAGGGACTTTTGTTATACTCGATAAGCAGGCTTTGTTATACTCAACTGGGGGCCTCGTTATAATTTCGAGGGATCAAAGGACTTCGTTATACCTGATCATCAGGGTACTTTTGTTATACTCGACCAGGGGAATTTGTTATACCTGCATCAGGGGACTTGTTGGTGCTCGATCAGGGACTTTGTTATACTTCCGGACGAGGGCCTTTGTTATACTCGACTAGGGGACTTTGTTTTACTCAATCAGGTGACTTTTGTTATGCTCTGATGAGGGGATTTGATATACTCGATCATGACTTTGTTATACTCCATCTGGGGTCTTGTTATACGGATCAGGGGCTTGGTTATACTCGAGCAGGTGAGTTTGTCATACTCGATCAGGGGACTTTTGTTATACTCAGATCAGGAACTCTGTAATATCCGATGAGGGGGGCTTTGTTATACTCGATGAGGGCCTTCCTGTTATAATTTCTCGACCAGGGAGTTGTTATACTCTCGATCGAGGCTCTCGTTTTACTCGATGGGGATTCTTGCTAAACTCAATTATAGGTCTCTCTGTTATGCTTGATCAGGGACTTTGTTATACCTTGATCAGGGACTTTTGTTATACTCTGGATCAGGGACTTTTGTTATACCTTCGACCAGGGAATTTGTTATACTCGATCAGGGTACTGTGTTATACTCGATGAGGGGGGCCGTTATACTCGATCAGGGACTTTGTTATACTGACCAGGTGCTTTTGTTTTACCCGGATCAGGGGACTTTGGTTATACTCGACCAGGGAATTTGTTATACCGATCAGGGGACTTTGTTATACTAGATGAGGGTTCTTTCTTATACTCGATGAGAGGTGACTTTTGTTTTACTCGATCAGGTGACTTTGTTATACCCGGGATCAGGGACTTGTTACCCGGATCAGGGCATTGCTATACTGACCAGGAATTTTGTTATACACGATCAGGGATATGTACTCGATCAGGGGATGTGTTATTCTCGATCAGGGACTTTTGATATACTCCATCAGCAGGGCTCTTTGTTATACCCAACCAGGGCCTCGTTATACTCTGGATCAGGACTTTTGTTACTCGATGAGGGATTTCGGTTATACCTTTAAATCAGGAATTCTGTTATACTCGTATTCGGGGGATCTCCTTTGTTATACCTGATCAAGGACTTTGTTATACCTCGATCAGGGGCTTTTTGTTATACTCTCGACCAGGGACTCTGGTTTTACTCGATGATGGACTTGTTATACTCGATGAGGGACTTTGTTATACTCTGGATGAGGGGCTTTGTTATCCTCGATCAGGAGACTTTATATATCTAGGGCGGGTCTTTGTTAATGGATGAGGGCCTTTGTTATACTTTTGATAGATGACTTTGTCATACTCTGGATCAGGGACTCTTTGTTATAATTTCGGATCAAGGGACTCTGTACTATCCGGACAGGGCTACATACTCGACGAGGGAGCTTATTATACTCGATCAGGGCCTTGTTATACTCATGATCACGGACTTTGTTAGGTACTCGACCAGGGGCCTTCCTTGTTATACTCGATGAGGACCCAAGCTAATACTCACCAGGAGTTTGTTATACTCGATCTTTGGGACTTGTACTCGGATGAGGGGGGCTTTAATATACTCTCGATAAGGGACTTTGTTATACTCGATCAGGGACATTGTTATACTCGATCAGGTCTTTGTTATACCCCCAAGGGGCTTTGTTATACTCTCGACCAGGGGACTTTGTTATTCTCGATCAGGAACTTTCTTTGTTATACTCTGATTAGGGACTTTGCAATATTCGATCAGGGGACTTTGTTATACTCAACCGGGGGGCCTTTGTTATACCTGATAGGAGGCTTTGTTATACTCGATCAGGGCCTTGTTATACTCGATCAGGGGACTCTGTTATACCCGAACAGGGGCCTTTGTTATGCTTCGGATAAGGGACTTTGTTATACCCGATCAGGCCTTTTGTTATACTCGATTGCGACCTTTGTTATACTCGATAAGTTGGCTTTACTTTCCCGGATCAAGGACTTTTGTTGTACTCCATCAGGTCTTTACTCGATCACGGGCCTTTTTGTTATACTCGACCATGGGGACTTTATAGTACCTGACTCAGGAGGCTTTGTTATACTCGATGAGGGGACTTTGTTATACTCTCGAACAGGGCCTTGTTATGCCCGATAAGGGACCTTTCTTATACCGATGAGTTCCTTTGTTATACTCGATCAGGGACTCGTTATACTCCGACCAGGGGAGTTTGTTATACCTGTTCAGAGGACTTTATGAGTATTTGTTATATCTGATGAGCGGACTTTGTTATACCTGTTCAGGTGTGACTTTATTATACCTCGATCAGGGGATTCCTTGTTGTACTCGACTCAGAGGATCTCTGTTATATCGGGATCAGCGGATCTTGTTATATTCCGATGAGGGCTTTGTTATACTGCTCAAGGACTTTGTTATACCAGACCAGGGTCTTTTGTTATACTCGATCAGGGGACTTTATACTCGATCAGGGACTTTGTTATACTCGGGATCAGGGGACTTTGTTTATACCTCGATCAGTGTCTTTGTTATACCCATAAGGGGCCTTTGATATACTCGACCAGGAACTTTGTTATACTCGATCAGGGACTTTGTAATATCCGATGAGGGGCTTTGTTATACTCGACGAGGGGCCTTTTGTTATACTCTCGATCAGGGAGCTTGTTATACTCGATCAGGGGACTTTTGTTATACCTGACCAGGGACTTTTGTTATACTCCATAAGGGACCGTTGTTATACCCGACCAGGACTTGTTATTCTCTATCAGGGAACTTTGTTATACTTGGATCAGGGACTTTGTAATCGATGAGGAGGTCTTGTTATAATTTCGACCAGGAGCCTTGTTATGCTCTCGATAAGGACTTGTTATACTCGATGTGGGGACCTTGTTATACTCGATGAGGGGGCTTATATAATTTTGATCAGGGACTTTGTTATACTCAACAGCCTTTAAGGTGCCTGAAAAGTGGATTTGTTAAGTACTCGGGATCAGGGGACTCTGATATACCAGTCAGACCTTTTGTTATACTCATGATCAGATGACTTTGTGATACTCGATCAGGGACTTTTTACTCGATTAGTCTTTACAGTACTCTATAAGGGCCTTTAGTACACTCAATCAGGGACTTTGTTATACCTTTGACCGGGGACCTTATACCTTGATCAGGGGACTTGTTATACCTGATTAGGACTTTGTTATAATTTCTTCAGGGTTCTTTGTTATACCCATAAGGCCTTTTTAGTTATACTCGACCAGGAACTTGTTATACTCGATCAGGGGACTTTGTAATATCCCGGATGAGGAGCTTTTGTTATACTAGACGATGGGCCTTTTGTTATACTCGTTCAGGGAGTTTGTTATGCTCGATCAGGGGCCTTGTTATACTCGACCAGGGACTTTATATACTCCATAAGGGCCCTTGTTATACTTCCCGACCAGGGGACTTTGTTATTCTCGATCAGGAACTGTTATACTCAACTGGGGACCTTTTGTAATACTCGATCATGGACTTTGTTATACTCGATCAGGGGACTTTGTTTATACACGACCAGGGATAAGTGTTATACTGGATCAGGGGGATGTGTTATACTCGATCAGGGGACTTTTGTTATACCCGAGCAGGAGGTTTTCATGGTACTCAACCGGGGGGCCTTTGGTTATACTCGCTGATCACGGGACTTTTGTTATACCGGATCAGGGGCTTTTTATACTCAACCAGGGCCTTGTTGTACTATATCAGGGGCTTTCGTTAGCCTTCCGAACCAGGGGAATTTGTTATACTCGATCATGACTTCGTTATACCAGATCAGGTCTTTTTTATACTCCATAAGGGCCTTTTGTTATACTTCTGCCAGGGGACTTTGTTACCTGATCAGGAACTTTGCTATACTTGATCAGGGGACTTTGTAATATTCTCGATCAGGGGGCTTTGTTATACTCGGCGAGTGACCTTGTTATACTCTCGATCAGGGGACTTTGTTAAACTCTGTCCAGGGACTTTTGTTAACAAGATCAGGGCACTTTGTTATACTCCAACCGGGGACCTTTGTTATACTCGATCAGGGGACTTTTGTTATACTCGATGCGGGGACTTTGCTACACCCGATGAGGGGCAATACTATATTCGACCAGAACTTTGTTATACACGATCAGTGGATATGTTATACTCACCAGATGTGTTATACTCGATCAGGGACTTTGTTATACTCGATCAGGAGGCTTTGGTTATACTCAACCGGGGGCCTATGTTATACCTGATCAGGGACTTTGTTATACTCGATCAGGGGACTTTGTTATAATCGAACAGGGCCTATGTTATGCTCGATAAGGGGACTTTGTTATACTCTGGATGAGGGTCTTTTGTTATGCTCGATCAGGGGACTTTGTTATACCGATCAGGGGACTTTTATATATACTCGACCAGGGGCTTTGGTTTTACTCGATCAGGTACTTTGTTATACCGATGAGGGGCTTTCGAGCCACCTGATCAGGGACTTTTGTTATACTCGATCAGGGACTTTGCTATACTCGATCAGGGGACTTTGTTATACCGATCAGGGGCATTACTATACTCGACCAGGAAACTTTGTTATACACGATCAGAATATGTTATAATTTAGGATCAGGGATGTTACACCCCCGATCAGGGACTTTGTTATACTCGATAAGCAGGCTTTGTTATACTCAATCGGGGGGCCTTTTGTTATATACTCGATCATTGGACTTTTGTTATACTCAAGGATCAGGGTACTTTGTTATACTCGACCAGGGAATTTGTTATACTCGATCAGGGACTTTGTTATGCCTGATCAGGGGACTTTGTTACACTTCCGACGAGGGGCCTTTTGTTATACCTTTAGGGACCAGGGGACTTTGTTTTACTCTCGATCAGGTGACTCTCTTTGTTATACCTCGATGAGGGGGATTTGATATACCGATCAGGGTCTTTGTTATATCTCCATCAGGGTCTTTTGTTATACGGATCAGGGCTTTGTTATACTTCGCCAAAGGAGCAGGTGACTTTGTCATACCTGACTGTGACTTTGTAATACCTGATCAGGAACTCTGTAACATCCGGATGAGGGGGCTTTTGTTATAAGCCGATGAGGGGCCCTTCGTTATACCTCGACCAGGGAGTTTGTTATACTCGATCAGAGGCCTTTGTTACCTCGATTAGGGACTTTGCTAAACTCGACCATAGGTCTCTGTTATGTTTGGATCAGGGACTTTGTTATACCTGATCAGGGACTTTGTTATACTCGATCAGGGGACTTTTGTTATACTCGACCAGAGCAATTTGTTATACTCCATCAGGGTATTGTGTTATACCGATGAGGGGCTTTTGTTATACTCTCGATCAGGGACTTTGTTATACCTCGACCAGGTGCTTTGTTTTACTAGATCAGGGACTTTTGTTATACTCGACCAGGGAATTTGTTATACCTGATTAGGGGACTTTTGTTATACTAGATGAGGGTTCTTTCTTATACTCGATGAGGGGACTTTGTTTACCTCGATCAGGTGGACTTTTGTTATATTCGATCAGGGGACTTTGTTATACCTCGATCAGGGCATTGCTATACTCGACCAGCAAATTTTGTTATATTAATGATCAGGGATATGTTATACTCGATCAGGGGATGTGTTATACTCGGATCAGGGACTTTGATATACTCCATCAGCAGGGT
>NW_024749681.1:0-17657 GCF_018991925.1 Homarus americanus
TTCTTGCCATAAGGTACTATCTCATTTGGCCAAGGAATGGAACCAGTGATGAATAGTGGTGAACAGTGCTTAACTCAGTGAAAAACAACTCGGCAGTTGAGTCTTACCCAAGCTAGCTAACCACCTTCACACAGTGAGGTCCCAGGTACCCAGTTATACTTCCCCTGAGACTCCACGATAGAGAGGCCTGGGACCACACCTCACCCACTTGAATGAGTGAGTCATGTCGACCACGTGGTGTCCCCAAGATGCTGCGACAACACGTAGTGAATGTTTTGCTACAGCATCATCATGTGAATTTCCTCATAACACCATCTGTGAGGTAACTGCTACATCATCAGGCCCCTCATAACGCCATCTGTGAGGGAGTTACTACACTACGTGTCTGGTGTTCAACACCTCACCTTACATGATCTATGCGTGCAAACATTAATCTGTATGTTCACTGTGTGCTCCTTCACCTTTCTCTAATGAGGGCTTTTGTTAAACCACCAATGTATGTACTAAGTCAATTGTGTCCAATGTATACTTTCGAAAAGCCCTTGTTTGGGTTAGGTAGGAGAGAGTAGTCGTCATTATTGTCAAAGCCACATTATCTATTTCTATATATAAGTAATGTAGGCTGGTTTTTAAATACCTCAATCCCCTAACGGTGCCGTTTGTATATTAAGAAATACCGAAGCCATACAGTACAACACCAGCGAATATGAAGTATCACTGTAACCGGCAACTGTTACTCACTCATACCTACATACATATATAGAGTCTTTACAGAATGATAGCAGACACGGGGAAGACGAACAACAAGAGGAGAAGAGTTAGAAGAAAATCAAATTCAAGCTAAGAAGAAGAATACCAAGACATTTCCTCCAAACAAGAAAACAACACACACACAATCAAGCCGACCAAACACTGAGAAACCATGGCGGAACCCAACATGCACCGGACGCTTGACCTGACTCTATCCTGCCGCATCCAGGCGAGTTGCTGCTTAAAGTCCCTCACGCAAGCGCTGTTTAGCCACTGCACCTATTCTATCCTCCTAAAATTCAATTCAATCCCCCCTGCCACTAGCATGTTATGTATGTATGTATGTATGTATGTATGTATGTATGTATGTATGAATGAATGCTAACTGCAACTTTGCGTATTAAAACTCATTACTCTTACCGAAGTAATATAGTGCGTGGTTATGTTATGTCATGTTAGGATAGATTATAAACTACATTGGGTTACATTTCGTGAGGTTCGGTGACGCTACAGGAACTTAGGTGAGGTACCTGGAGGTTAGGTGAATGTTGACTGACTGACTGACAATTATTAGGAAGTGGTTCCAACACGTTCACACACAACCTATACTCATACCACAAGTCCAGAATTAGAGAGGATCATGTTATTGGATATATTTTCAACGATTTACTCAGTGTCTAACCAACTCTTTAGCGATTTAAATGTGGACCTAAAATTAGGTCCGTATATTTGTTTGTCGTGGTGGTGGTGGTGGTGTGCGCCCGTCCATCAGGTTGATTAACCACCAAAACCATAAAGGGTGCGGCCCTGCCGTTTCAGGGCATAAACCACATCCATGGCGGTGACGGTCTTCCTTTTTGCGTGCTCGGTGTAGGTGGCGGCGTCACGGATGACGTTCTCCAGAAACACCTTGAGGACGCCGCGGGTCTCCTCGTAGATGAGGCCGGATATACGTTTAACACCTCCACGCCGAGCTAGACGACGAATGGCGGGCTTGGTGATACCCTGGATGTTGTCACGAAGCACCTTACGATGACGCTTGGCACCACCCTTTCCAAGTCCCTTGCCTCCTTTGCCTCGTCCAGTCATGTTGTTGTGGTTGCTACTACAGGTGGTCCTGGTGTG
This sequence comes from Homarus americanus, assembly GCF_018991925.1. Taxonomy (NCBI): domain Eukaryota; kingdom Metazoa; phylum Arthropoda; class Malacostraca; order Decapoda; family Nephropidae; genus Homarus; species Homarus americanus. The sequence continues at coordinate 1,876 of NW_024749681.1, forward strand.
GCTTCGCCCACGGTTTGGTGGGAGTAGGTGGCGTGCTGTGGACGCAGCGGTAGTATCGTTCATCCAAGGCCGTCCCTCCCTCTTGGAGGTGGGGCGTAGCTTGCGGATGACGCATGCGGCACTCGTGGCCAATGAGGTGGCCACTGAGGTGGGGAAAATGTCTTATATAAGCCCGCCCTGCCGGGCCTTAGCAAGCAAGGATACAGCTCCAGGGGCCGACAGGATAACCTACTCCATGCTTTCTCATGCCGGTACAGCCGGACACGAGGCTCTGCTGCAAGCCATCAATACTTCGTGGACAGCACAAAGACTCCCACCGGAATGGAAGAAGGCAGATATACAGCCCATTCCGAAGCCCAGAGAACCAGACAAGCCGAGGCCCATCTCCCTTCTCAGCTGCATAGCGAAGACCGGAGAAAGAATGGCTCTCAACCGACTCAAGTGGAAAGTAGGCAGCCCACACCCTCACATCTTTGCTTACACCGAGAACACCGGCACAGGCAACAACATCGCCGAGATACTCAGCACAGTGGACAACAAACCAGCTCTGGTGGTCTTACTCGACCTGGAGAAAGCCTTCGAACTAGCAAATCCTTTGGCCATTACAACTACGCTCGCTAAAAAAGGCGTCAAAGGAAGGTTGCTGGGGTGGATCCAGAACTACCTCACACAGAGAGAAGCACGAGTACGCTTTCAGGGAGCAACCTCAAGCTACAGGGTCCACGAAAACGGAACCCCACAAGGAGGCATCCTCAGTCCAATGCTGTTCAATGTCCTGATGGAAAATCTAGTCAAACTTCCCTTCAGACAAACAGCCAAGCTCCTATGCTATGCGGACGACTTACAGCTCATAGTAAGAGGATCGAACAGACTAGCCAACACGCAACACGCACTCCAACTTATAGAAGAGGAGTGCAACAGACTTGGACTCAAGATAAATCCAGCCAAGTCGAAAGCGATGGCCATCTGCACAGACACACCAGACAAGACGCTCTCCATACAAAACACGCCAGTAGTCTGGACCAACGCCCACCAGTGTCTTGGAATCTGGTTTGACCAGAAACTCACCTTCAAGCCGCAACTCGAGTATCTCAGGCACAGGACGAAGAGCAGACACAATATAATGAGGTCGCTCACCAGCAAATCCGCAGGAGCAAACCTTCATGTGCTCAAAGCCTACTACACAGCCGCCATCAGATCGCTGGTAGATTACAGTGCTCCAGCACTCATTGGACTGAGAGAAGACCAAACAGCTAAGCTAGAAGTCATCCAAAACAATGCTCTCAGGACCATGCTCGGAGCACCCATGTGGACCAGAATTTGCAATCTGCAAATGGAAACCGAGCTACCACCCCTGGCAGTACGAGTCAAGCAGGTGACAGCCGGTCTCCTCGCCAAAATCTGTAGAGCAGACAAGCCCACTGTTGCCAAGATTCGAATCAGTACCTCCCTCCACCTCGACCACAGAGTGCGAGGGGCCACCTGGTCGCACGAGGCAAGCGAGGTCATCCGACACCTGCAAGCAGAAACACTCGTCAAGAACAACCAAGACACACGAGACAATGGTTACACTGTTCCTCCACCATGGAGCCCTCCACCAGCCACACTCAAATTCACCGACCTCGGCGATAGTAAAGCCAACCTCCAGAAGGAGGACCTCCAAAAAATATCTCTCCAAGCCATAGCCACCGAGACACCGGCTGATGCAGCATCATACTTCACAGACGGCTCGGTGGACCCAAAACATCATAGATCCGGAGCGGCCTTCTACACCCAAGGTCAGACCCTCCAATGGAGACTTTCCAATGACTGATCCACCCTACAAACAGAACTGGTAGCAATCTCAAAGGCCCTACAACACGCTCCAACACAACACAACAAGTCCATCATAATTCACACGGACTCGAAATCGGCTATGCAGGCGCTGCAACACAGTCAACCAAGAGACAACGTCCACATCATCACCTCGATCCTCGCACAGCTACAGGAATTCCAAAGCCAAAACCGACCAGTCGTCTTACACTGGATTCCCAGTCATGTAGGGATCGGAGGAAACGACGTGGCAGACGAAGCAGCCAAGGCAGCTACACGCTCCAGTACCGTACACATCCAAGTTCCAGCAAGTGTGCAACAGATCAAGAATCACCTCAGAAAGACTACCAAGCTCCACATCAAAAGAGCTTCCTTCATGCACTCAACGCTGGTTCCCAATCAGCCAAATGGTACCTGGCGGCCACAAAAGGGGAACCACCTTTCGCAGACAAGAAAACTCCAAGACAAACCCAAGTCAGCCTTCACCGACTACGACTAGGGTACAAGTGCTCCTGGCAGATGATCGGAAACGACGTCATGGAATGCACCTACTGTCAGGAGCCAGCAGCCAACCCACTTGAACACTATCTCCTCGATTGCGAGGTCACACAAAGCCTCCGAGACAGAACTCAAATCTCCCAAGATACACACACAACACCAGCGGCCACTCTAACCCGAAAGGCCCACACAGACCACATTCACCACCTACTCCGGGTCATCACACGATACCCACCACCCAGATAGCTCAGAAAGCATCCTCTCCCAGCAAGTGCGGACCCCAGTTCGGGGGGCGCGCCACTCCGAGGCTGACCACGTCCAAGAGTGGGGGCCGGTGGTAAGCGTCCACTGATCGGGGGTCCGCTCACACTTGCAACCTGCAGTATCCCTCCAATCTGCAGGTGGGACCACCTCCAATCCCAATCCGGTCTGGCTGCTCCTGGAGCTCCAGCCGGAACCACCAAACGGGCCGCCTATAGGCAAAGGCCCGTGTCGGACTACGGTCCGACAATCTATACAACAACAACAACAACCGGGCCGCCCGTATTGACTATTTCGTCGTCGAGATGGCCCGTACTAAACAGACTGCCCGCAAGTCCACTGGAGGCAAGGCTCCACGGAAGCAGCTTGCCACCAAGGCAGCTCGCAAGTCCGCCCCAGCCACCGGTGGTGTCAAGAAGCCCCATCGTTACAGGCCCGGAACCGTCGCCCTTCGTGAGATCCGTCGTTACCAGAAGAGCACAGAGCTACTCATCAGGAAGCTGCCCTTCCAGCGCCTGGTGCGTGAGATCGCCCAGGATTTCAAGACTGACCTGCGCTTCCAGTCGTCTGCCGTCATGGCTCTGCAGGAAGCCTCTGAGGCTTACCTGGTGGGTCTTTTCGAGGACACCAACCTGTGTGCCATTCACGCCAAGCGCGTTACCATCATGCCCAAGGACATCCAGCTGGCCCGGCGCATCCGCGGAGAGCGTGCTTAAGTCCTCTTCCTTGGGGAAAAAGAAAAAGCACAACAAAACCTACCAGACATCTATAACTCGGCCCTTCTCAGGGCCAAAGAACTGTTCTGAAGATAATTTTCATGACAATCGAAATGGTTGGTGGTAGGAGAGCGTTAATTTCGGTTACCCAAATCGCCTAACGGTAAGTTGGTAACATTCGTGCAGGCACGAATGTATAGTAGGTCATCAATTCGGGAGGTGGGTGGGTGCAACAAACAAGAGCTAGTAACAAATAAATATATAAAGAATAAGTAAGTAAATAAATAAATAAAATAAAAGAAAATTACAATAAAATAAAATAAAATTGTTTACATGAAATAGGCGTGCTGCAAACAAGAAATGAAGCCCAAACACACTCCATGTATGTCACTTTGCAGTGGGTGTAAAAGTACTCCACGCAGAATTTATTTATTTATTTATTATGTTTCGATTTAGTCCTGTTTCTACGCCAATAGAGAATGCAGATTATTATAATTTTTTTTTTTTATTTCCCTCTCAATATATCACTGTCGGTAACTGTCTCTTTAACATGTAACTGTGGCTCCGATGGAGCCGATTAAGTTGTAGTAGTGGGATGGCGTGTTTGTTGTGCACAAGTAACCTCTTACTTGGAAGAGGTGTACTTGGTGACAGCCTTGGTGCCCTCAGACACGGCATGCTTGGCCAGTTCACCGGGCAGCAAGAGTCGGACAGCTGTCTGGATTTCCCGACTTGTAATGGTGGAGCGTTTGTTGTAGTGCGCCAGGCGGGAAGCTTCGGCAGCGATGCGCTCGAAGATGTCGTTCACGAAAGAGTTCATGATGGACATAGCTTTGGAGGAGACTCCTGTGTCGGGGTGCACTTGCTTCAGTACCTTGTAGATGTAGATGCTGTAGCTTTCCTTCCTCCTGCGCTTCTTCTTCTTGTCACCCTTGGCAATGGCCTTCTGGGCCTTTCCAGCCTTCTTGGCAGCCTTTCCGGAAGTTTTGGGAGGCATGGCGGCACAGTTACTCGTGGCGCGGAGCGAGAGAATTGAAAACTGGCCCGACTAACTTTTCCTTATATACCGAGCGGGCCGCTCAGGATCAGACTGGCTGCAGCTACGGCTCTCTTACATTGGTTGGGTCCGCGAGACGGCCACCTGGCCTGATCCTGAGCTTGGTATAAAAGACCAAGGTGGCGGGCGGAAATTTAACTCCTATCACGAAAAGCAGCAGCAGCAACATGTCAGGACGCGGCAAGGGAGGCAAGGTGAAGGGCAAGTCAAAGTCCCGTTCTAGCAGGGCCGGACTCCAGTTCCCCGTGGGTAGGATCCACCGTCTCTTGCGTAAAGGCAACTATGCTGAGCGTGTTGGTGCAGGTGCACCTGTGTACCTTGCAGCCGTCATGGAGTACCTGGCAGCAGAAGTGCTCGAGCTGGCCGGTAACGCCGCCCGCGACAACAAGAAGACCCGCATTATCCCGCGTCATCTTCAGCTTGCCATTCGCAATGACGAGGAGCTGAACAAGCTCCTGTCTGGAGTCACCATTGCCCAAGGGGGTGTCCTTCCTAACATCCAAGCTGTGCTCCTCCCCAAGAAGACAGAGAAGAAATAAGAACCCAAGGTTCGTTCACACAAGACAACCTAACCAAACAGGCTCCTTTCGGAGCCACAGGATATCACTTAAAGAGAGAAATATACGACATCAACGTTTTGCAGGATAACACTCTGTGCAAATTGAGTGTAAATGTTTTTGAATGGTGTAGATGTGAAGGGGTACTGTGGGGGCCTGGGGTGGGGGACTTAAACGGGACTTAGAAGGGCGCAGAAGCAGCAGCAGCAAGGGAGGCGACCTTATTTTCAGTCTGGTTCATTGACAGTACACATTTAGCAGCAGCATACATTGGAGTCATATTGTAATTGTAGACTAATCAGTGTGGGCTAGCTAGCCAATTTGGGATAAAGAGCAAGAATGTAATGTCCTCAATGAAGTAATGACATAGTTCAAGATACAATAAGTGAGGTGGCCTGAAGTCTTTGACAGTGTCCCATTCAATAATATAGTAGTGCTTTAAAGGTGTATCACAAAGTTTACATGCTGAGTGTTCCGGTATGGGTACAGCGTGACTAACTTGCCAGATGTGTCTGTATCCTAACCTAATTCTGGCCACGACTACATCACACAGGCAGGCAGGAGCAAGTTGTTTGGACACTCTTCCTAGCCCCCTTGGTCCCTGTTCACCTACCTACTGTAGCAGTAAGTAGGTACCTGTTGTAAATCGAAAGGTTGCCAATTCGTATTCAGGGAAAGTTGTTGGAGCTTCTAAACTTGAACTGACACAATCCGAGGAGTGGTGACCCGAGGATCACAGACACTATCTCTCCCACTACAAATCCCTTCCTAACCTCCTGCTCCTTCCTAACCTCCTGCTCCTTCCTATGTCCTCCCAAAATTGAACCATGCTATCGCAAAGGTAATAATACAGGTAGAGACAACAACATATTTTCCTATTGTCTTATTATATATTAATAACAGAAACGCTGCCGCCATCCCGGAGGCTTTACATTGTCTCACTGTTCATTCCCTCCACAATTCTTCCTCTTACTTCTTCTTCTTCTTCTTCTTCTTCTTCTTCTTCTTCTTCTTCTTCTTCTTCTTCTTCTTCTTCCATGAATACTTTATTAACGGTGTATGTAAGTTTCACCATGTTTTGCACGACAGCGGTAGAGCAAAGTATATTTTGTTAGCAATAAACCAAAAGCATATTTTATGGCCTAATCATCACTACATAGAACACCACCCATAAAGCATGATACTAGTAGACCACAAAAACTGCTATAAACACCCAAAGCATAGTTTATTGCCTAATCATCACTACATAGAACACCACTCATAAAGCATGATACTATTAGACCACAAACTGCTATAAACCCCAATAATATACTATACTAGTGACTCTAATTGTGTTACCCAATATTATACGAAATAATACTATAAAACATAATAATAAACACACTAATAGTGTATATTAGTTGAATGCACAATCTGATGAGAAGTCAAAAAAAAAACAAAAAAACATAACAATAACCTAGAAAGAGTGTAGAGTATTTTTGTGCAAACTATTATACTAGTAGATGGTCTAAGATAACTGTATGTGAAGGAAAAGGTGTGCTCTCCACTCAAACTTTCTTTTTATGAAATCTCCTACCCCCCAGCTGAGCGGTACGCCCAATGGGAAACAAAACGTGGCACATAACACGCCGCCCGCCAGCTCTGGCTCGGTGAATAGGAATCAGTAATCGGGCGGAGTATAAACAACACCGCCGCCAATGTGCTCCTCCCATCTCTGAGGAAATCTGGCGGGCAACTTAGTATTATATTAGCATGTAATAATAATAACAATAATAATAATAATAATACTACTACTAATAATAATAATAATAATAATATTAATAATAATAATATTAATAATAATAACATGCAATTTCATTTTATAACACATACTAACAAAATAGTGTATAGCCTACTATACTTAACTATAATAGGTTAGGTTGCGTAGGAGGATCTAAAAAGTACAGTAGTATATACACACACACACACACACACACACACACACACACATACATATAGACAACAAACTAAATTAGAAACCACACGTCAGTGAAGTTATCAAATCCTCCAGTTTCCGTCTCCACCTCCCACGCCGACTCAAGTCCCTCGGTGGTCCTGCACACGAGCTCCTCAGTGTTTACACAACATTCATACTTCCCAAGCTCACCTATGCCTCCTCCACCTGGTCTTCCTCCCTAAATGCCACACAACGTAAACACCTCGAAAAAGTGCAAAAGAGGCCATGCAAGATTATTCTCTACCCTTCCTACTCCACATATCAAGAAGCGCTCAACACACTGACCCTTTAGACTCTCACTGACCATCACCACGACCTCATCTGCAAATTTGGTAAGAAGCTTCTACACCATCCCCGACACCGGCTCCTACTACCACCTGAGATCCCTAGTCCGAGAATTGCTCTTCGACACCACAACCGCATCCAGCCCAGCCCATACGTGCACGAACTGATCGCTATAAGAACAGCCCAGTCCCAACCATTGTAAAAATTATCGATAACTTGTAATAAATCAGTGTACTCACTCCCAGTAAACACTACTCCTTGCACTGTCACTATGTTGAAATGAACTGTAGTTTGAGCTTTTCCCCAGCTAGTTATTATATGTCTTATTTGTGTCACTCATGTTACTTGTATATTATTTGTAATTCGTAACCCATTCCCCAAATATGTAACTGTATATTTTCAGTCTTCTGGCTGCCAAGCTCTTTCAATAAACCGTTAATTATTATTATTATTATTATTATTTATATGTTGGCCCATACCAACTCACTCCCCTGAACCCTCCTCCCCAGCCGGACTATCAACAAGTTCTTGCCATAAGGTACTATCTCATTTGGCCAAGGAATGGAACCAGTGATGAATAGTGGTGAACAGTGCTTAACTCAGTGAAAAACAACTCGGCAGTTGAGTCTTACCCAAGCTAGCTAACCACCTTCACACAGTGAGGTCCCAGGTACCCAGTTATACTTCCCCTGAGACTCCACGATAGAGAGGCCTGGGACCACACCTCACCCACTTGAATGAGTGAGTCATGTCGACCACGTGGTGTCCCCAAGATGCTACGACACCACGTAGTGAATGTTTTGCTACAGCATCATCATGTGAATTTCCTCATAACACCATCTGTGAGGTAACTGCTACATCATCAGGCCCCTCATAACGCCATCTGTGAGGGAGTTACTACACTACGTGTCTGGTGTTCAACATCTCACCTTACATGATCTACGCGTGCAAACATTAATCTGTATGTTCACTGTGTGCTCCTTCACCTTTCTCTAATGAGGGCTTTTGTTAAACCACCAATTTATGATGTACTAAGTCATTTGTGTCCAATGTATACTTTCGAAAAGCCCTTGTTTGGGGAAGGTAGTAGAGAGTAGTCGTCATTATTGTCCAAGCCACATTATTTATTTCTATATATAAGTAATGCAGGCTGGTTTTTAAATACCTCAATCCCCTAACGGTGCCGTTTGTATATTAAGAAATACCGAAGCCATACAGTACAACACCAGCGAATATGAAGTATCACTGTAACCGGCAACTGTTACTCACTCATACCTACATACATATAGAGAGTCTTTACAGAATGATAGCAGACACGAGGAAGACGAACAACAAGAGGAGAAGAGTTAGAAGAAAATCAACTTCAAGCTAAGAAGAAGAATACCAAGACATTTCCTCCAAACAAGAAAACAACACACACAATCAAGCCGACCAAACACTGAGAAACCATGGCGGAACCCAACATGCACCGGACGCTTGACCTGACTCTATCCTGCCGCATCCAGGCGAGTTGCTGCTTAAAGTCCCTCACGCAAGCGCTGTTTAGCCACTGCACCTATTCTATCCTCCTAAAATTCACTTCAATCCCCCCTGCCACTAGCATGTTATGTATGTATGTATGTATGTATGTATGTATGTATGTATGTATGTAATGAATGATAACTGCAACTTTGTGTATTAAAACTCATTACTCTTACCGAAGTAATATAGTGCGTGGTTATGTTATGTCATGTTAGGATAGATTATAAACTACATTGGGTTACATTTCGTGAGGTTCGGTGACGCTACAGGAAGTTAGGTGAGGTACCTGGAGGTTAGGTGAATGTTGACTGACTGACTGACAATTATTAGGAAGTGGTTCCAACACGTTCACACACAACCTATACTCATACCACAAGTCCAGAATTAGAGAGGATCATGTTATTGGATATATTTTCAACGATTTACTCAGTGTCTAACCAACTCTTTAGCGATTTAAATGTGGACCTAAAATTAGGTCCGTATATTTGTTTGTCGTGGTGGTGGTGGTGGTGTGCGCCCGTCCATCAGGTTGATTAACCACCAAAACCATAAAGGGTGCGGCCCTGCCGTTTCAGGGCATACACCACATCCATGGCGGTGACGGTCTTCCTTTTTGCGTGCTCGGTGTAGGTGACGGCGTCACGGATGACGTTCTCCAGAAACACCTTGAGGACGCCGCGGGTCTCCTCGTAGATGAGGCCGGATATACGTTTAACACCTCCACGCCGAGCTAGACGACGAATGGCGGGCTTGGTGATACCCTGGATGTTGTCACGAAGCACCTTACGATGACGCTTGGCGCCACCCTTTCCAAGTCCCTTGCCTCCTTTGCCTCGTCCAGTCATGTTGTTGTGGTTGCTACTACAGGTGGTCCTGGTGTGGCTTCGCCCACGGTTTGGTGGGAGTAGGTGGCGTGCTGTGGACGCAGCGGTAGTATCGTTCATCCAAGGCCGTCCCTCCCTCTTGGAGGTGGGGCGTAGCTTGCGGATGACGCATGCGGCACTCGTGGCCAATGAGGTGGCCACTGAGGTGGAGAATGTCTGTATATAAGCCCGCCCGCCTGCCGGGCCGCCCGTATTGACTATTTCGTCGTCGAGATGGCCCGTACTAAACAGACTGCCCGCAAGTCCACTGGAGGCAAGGCTCCACGGAAGCAGCTTGCCACCAAGGCAGCTCGCAAGTCCGCCCCAGCCACCGGTGGTGTCAAGAAGCCCCATCGTTACAGGCCCGGAACCGTCGCCCTTCGTGAGATCCGTCGTTACCAGAAGAGCACAGAGCTACTCATCAGGAAGCTGCCCTTCCAGCGCCTGGTGCGTGAGATCGCCCAGGATTTCAAGACTGACCTGCGCTTCCAGTCGTCTGCCGTCATGGCTCTGCAGGAAGCCTCTGAGGCTTACCTGGTGGGTCTTTTCGAGGACACCAACCTGTGTGCCATTCACGCCAAGCGCGTTACCATCATGCCCAAGGACATCCAGCTGGCCCGGCGCATCCGCGGAGAGCGTGCTTAAGTCCTCTTCCTTGGGGAAAAACAAAAAGCACAACAAAACCTACCAGACATCTATAACTCGGCCCTTCTCAGGGCCAAAGAACTGTTCTGAAGATAATTTTCATGACAATCGAAATGGTTGGTGGTCGGAGAGCGTTAATTTCGGTTACCCAAATCGCCTAACGGTAAGTTGGTAACATTCGTGGAGGTACGATTGTATAGTAGGTCATCAATTCGGGAGGTGGGTGGGTGCAACAAACAAGAGCTAGTAACAAATAAATATATAAAGAATAAGTAAGTAAAGAAATAAATAAAATAAAAGAACAGACAATAAAATAAAATAAAATTTTTTTTTACATGAAATAGGCATGCTGCAAACAAGAAATGAAGCCCAAACACACTCCATGTATGTCACTTTGCAGTGGGTGTAAAAGTACTCCACGCAGAATTTATTTATTTATTTATTATGTTTCGATTTAGTCCTGTTTCTACGCCAATAGAGAATGCAGATTATTATAATTTTATTTTTTTTATTTCCCTCTCAATATATCACTGTCGGTAACTGTCTCTTTAACATGTAACTGTGGCTCCGATGGAGCCGATTAAGTTGTAGTAGTGGGATGGCGTGTTTGTTGTGCACAAGTAACCTCTTACTTGGAAGAGGTGTACTTGGTGACAGCCTTGGTGCCTCAGACACGGCATGCTTGGCCAGTTCACCGGGCAGCAAGAGTCGGACAGCTGTCTGGATTTCCCGACTTGTAATGGTGGAGCGTTTGTTGTAGTGCGCCAGGCGGGAAGCCTCGGCAGCGATGCGCTCGAAGATGTCGTTCACGAAAGAGTTCATGATGGACATAGCTTTGGAGGAGACTCCTGTGTCGGGGTGCACTTGCTTCAGTACCTTGTAGATGTAGATGCTGTAGCTTTCCTTCCTCCTGCGCTTCTTCTTCTTGTCACCCTTGGCAATGGCCTTCTGGGCCTTTCCAGCCTTCTTGGCAGCCCTTCCGGAAGTTTTGGGAGGCATGGCGGCACAGTTACTCGTGGCGCGGAGCGAGAGAATTGAAAACTGGCCCGACTAACTTTTCCTTATATACCGAGCGGGCCGCTCAGGATCAGACTGGCTGCAGCTACGGCTCTCTTACATTGGTTGGGTCCGCGAGACGGCCACCTGGCCTGATCCTGAGCTTGGTATAAAAGACCAAGGTGGCGGGCGGAAATTTAACTCCTATCACGAAAAGCAGCAGCAGCAACATGTCAGGACGCGGCAAGGGAGGCAAAGTGAAGGGCAAGTCAAAGTCCCGCTCTAGCAGGGCCGGACTCCAGTTCCCCGTGGGTAGGATCCACCGTCTCTTGCGTAAAGGCAACTATGCTGAGCGTGTTGGTGCAGGTGCCCCTGTGTACCTTGCAGCCGTCATGGAGTACCTGGCAGCAGAAGTGCTCGAGCTGGCCGGTAACGCCGCCCGCGACAACAAGAAGACCCGCATTATCCCGCGTCATCTTCAGCTTGCCATTCGCAATGACGAGGAGCTGAACAAGCTCCTGTCTGGAGTCACGATTGCCCAAGGGGGTGTCCTTCCTAACATCCAAGCTGTGCTCCTCCCCAAGAAGACAGAGAAGAAATAAGAACCCAAGGTTCGTTCACACAAGACAACCTAACCAAACAGGCTCCTTTCGGAGCCACAGGATATCACTTAAAGAGAGAAATATACGACATCAACGTTTTGCAGGATAACACTCTATTTTACGTGTAATTAGCATAGTCTTGTGGAAATTGAGTGAAATTGATTTTGAATGGTGTAGATGTGAAGGGCGGTTGTGGGGGCCTGGGGTGGGGACTTAAACGGGACTTAGAAGGGCGCAAGAAGCAGCAGCAGCAGCAGCAGCAGCCAGGGAGGCGACCTTATTTTCAGTCAGGTTCATACACAAAGAAATACATCAGATTCATTGACAGTACAGTACACATTTACCAGTGTGGGCTAGCCAATTTGGGATAAAGAGCAAGAATGTAATGTCCTCAATGAAGTAATGACATAGTTCAAGATACAATAAGTGAGGTGGCCTGAAGTCTTTGACAGTGTCCCATTCAATAATATAGTAGTTCTTTAAAGGTGTATCACCAAGTTTACATGCTGAGTGTTCCGGTATGGGTACAGCGTTACTAACTAGCCAGATGTGTCTGTATCCTAACCTAATTCTGGCCACGACTACATCACACAGGCAGGCAGGAGCAAGTTGTTTGGACACTCTTCCTAGCCCCCTTGGTCCCTGTTCACCTACCTACTGTAGCAGTAAGTAGGTACCTGTTGTAAATCGAAAGGTTGCCAATTCGTATTCAGGGAAAGTTGTTGGAGCTTCTAAACTTGAACTGACACAATCCGAGGAGTGGTGACCCGAGGATCACAGACACTATCTCTCCCACTACAACTCCCTTCCTAACCTCCTGCTCCTTCCTATGTCCTCCCAAAATTGAACCATGCTATCGCAAAGGTAATAATACAGGTAGAGACAACAACATATTTTCCTATTGTCTTATTATATATTAATAACAGAAACGCTGCCGCCATCCCGGAGGCTTTACATTGTCTCACTGTTCATTCCCTCCACAATTCTTCCTCGTACTTCTTCTTCTTCTTCTTCTTCTTCTTCTTCTTCTTCTTCCATGAATACTTTATTAACGGTGTATGTAAGTTTCACCATGTTTTGCACGACAGCGGTAGAGCAAAGTATATTTTGTTAGCAATAAACCAAAAGCATATTTTATGGCCTAATCATCACTACATAGAACACCACCCATAAAGCATGATACTAGTAGACCACAAAAACTGCTATAAACCCCCAAAACATATTTTATTGCCTAATCATCACTACATAGAACACCACTCATAAAGCATGATACTATTAGACCACAAACTGCTATAAACCCCAATAATATACTATACTAGTGACTCTAATTGTGTTACCCAATATTATACGAAATAATACTATAAAACATAATAATAAACACACTAATAGTGTATATTAGTTGAATGCACAATCTGATGAGAAGTCAAAAAAAAAAAAAAAAAAAATAGCAACAACCTAGAAAGAGTGTAGAGTATTTTTGTGCAAACTATTATACTAGTAGATGGTCTAAGATAACTGTATGTGAAGGAAAAGGTGTGTTCTCCACTCAAACTTTCTTTTTATGAAATCTCCTACTCCCCAGCTGAGCGGTACGCCCAATGGGAAACAAAACGTGGCACATAACACGCCGCCCGCCAGCTCTGGCTCGGTGAATAGGAATCAGTAATCGGGCGGAGTATAAACAACACCGCCGCCAATGTGCTCCTCCCATCTGTGAGGAAATCTGGCGGGCAACTTAGTATTATATTAGCATGTAATAATAATAACAATAATAATAATAATAATACTACTACTAATAATAATAATAATAATAATATTAATAATAATAATATTAATAATAATAACATGCAATTTCAATTTATAACACATACTAACAAAATAGTGTATAGCCTACTATACTTAACTATAATAGGTTAGGTTGCGTAGGAGGATCTAAAAAGTACAGTAGTATACACACACACACACACACACACACACACACACACACACACACATACATATAGACAACAAACTAAATTAGAAACCACACGTCAGTGAAGTTATCAAATCCTCCAGTTTCCGTCTCCACCTCCTACGCCGACTCAAGTCCCTCGGTGGTCCTGCACACGAGCTCCTCAGTGTTTACACAACATTCATACTTCCCAAGCTCACCTATGCCTCCTCCACCTGGTCTTCTCCCTAAATGCCACACAACGTAAAACACTGAAAGTAAAGAGGAAGCATGCAAGCATCAATATTCTCTCACTCCTCTCCTACCCACATATCACAGCGCCCAACACACTGGACTTTGACCTCACCACCACTCACGACCATCTAGCCTCAAGAAGTTTACCAACCAATCCTTAATAACCCCGGCCCTACTACCACCTGAGATCCTTTAGTCTGAGAATTGTTTCCTCGACACCACAACCGCATCCAGCCTTCCAGCCCATACGTGCACGAACTGATCACGCTATAAGAACAGCCCAGTCCCAACCATTGTAAAAATTATCGATAACTTGTAATAAATCAGTGTACTCACTCCCAGTAAACACTACTCCTTGCACTGTCACTATGTTGAAATGAACTGTAGTTTGAGCTTTTCCCCAGCTAGTTATTATATGTCTTATTTGTGTCACTCATGTTACTTGTATATTATTTGTAATTCGTAACCCATTCCCTAAATATGTAACTGTATATTTTCAGTCTTCTGGCTGCCAAGCTCTTTCAATAAACCGTTAATTATTATTATTATTATTATTATTATTTATATGTTGGCCCATACCAACTCACTCCCCTGAACCCTCCTCCCCAGCGGACTATCAACAAGTTCTTGCCATAAGGTACTATCTCATTTGGCCAAGGAATGGAACCAGTGATGAATAGTGGTGAACAGTGCTTAACTCAGTGAAAAACAACTCGGCAGTTGAGTCTTACCCAAGCTAGCTAACCACCTTCACACAGTGAGGTCCCAGGTACCCAGTTATACATCCCCTGAGACTCCACGATAGAGAGGCCTGGGACCACACCTCACCCACTTGAATGAGTGAGTCATGTCGACCACGTGGTGTCCCCAAGATGCTACGACACCACGTAGTGAATGTTTTGCTACAGCATCATGTGAAGTTCCTCATAACACCATCTGTGAGGTAACTACTACATCATCAGGCCCCTCATAACGCCATCTGTGAGGGAGTTACTACACTATGTGTCTGCTGTTCAACACCTCACCTTACATGATGTACGCATGCAAACATTAATCTGTAGGTTCACTGTATGCTCCTTCACCTTTCTCTAATGAGGGCTTTTGTTAAACCACCAATGTCTGTACTAAGTCATTTGTGTCCAATGTATACTTTCGAAAAGCCCTTGTTTGGGGAAGGTAGGAGAGAGTAGTCGTCATTATTGTCCAAGCCACATTATTTATTTCTATATATAAGTAATGTAGGCTGGTTATTAAATACCTCAATCCCCTAACGGTGCCGTTTGTATATTAAGAAATACCGAAGCCATACAGTACAACACCAGCGAATATGAAGTATCACTGTAACCGGCAACTGTTACTCACTCATACCTACATACATATAGAGAGTCTTTACAGAATGATAGCAGACACGAGGAAGACGAACAACAAGAGGAGAAGAGTTAGAAGAAAATCAACTTCAAGCTAAGAAGAAGAATACCAAGACATTTCCTCCAAACAACAAAACAACACACACAATCAAGCCGACCAAACACTGAGAAACCATGGCGGAACCCAACATGCACCGGACGCTTGACCTGACTCTATCCTGCCGCATCCAGGCGAGTTGCTGCTTAAAGTCCCTCACGCAAGCGCTGTTTAGCCACTGCACCTATTCTATCCTCCTAAAATTCACTTCAATCCCCCCCTGCCACTAGCATGTTATGTATGTATGTATGTATGTATGTATGTATGTATGTATGTATGTATGAATGAATGATAAATGCAACTTTGTGTATTAAAACTCATTAC
>NW_024749682.1:0-2392 GCF_018991925.1 Homarus americanus
CGAGAATAACAAAGTCCCCTGATCGAGTATAACAAAGTACCCTGATCGAGTATAACAAAGTCCCCTTGACGTATAAACAAATTCCACTGGTCGAGTATTACAAAGTCCCCTGATCGAGTATAACAAAGCCCCATCATCGAGTTTAACAAACCCCTGATCGAGTATAAAAAGCCCTGGTCGAGTATAAGAAAGTCCCCTAGTCGAGTATAATAAAGTCCCATGATCGAGTATAAAAAAGGCCCCTGATCGAGTATAACTAAGTCCCCTGATCGAGTATAACAAAGGACCCTAATGGCGTATAACAAAGTCCCTAGATCGCGTATACCAACGTCTCCTGATCGAGTATAACAAAGTCCCCTGTTCGAGTATAACAAATTACCCTGATCGAGTATAACAAAGTGCCCTGATCGAGAATAGCAAAGTCCCCTGATCGAGTTTAATAAAGTCCCCTTATCGAGTACAATAAAGCACCTGATTGAGTATAACAAAGTCCCCTGATCGAGTATAACAAAGTCCCATTATCGAGTATAACAAAGTCCCCTGATCTAGTATAACAAAGTCCCCTTATCGAGTATAATAATGCCCGTAATCGAGTATAACAAAGTCCCCTGATCTATTATAACAGAGTCCCCAGATGGAGTATAACAAAGTCCCCTGATCCAGCATAACAAAGACCCCTGATGGAGTATAACAAAGTCCCTGATCCAACATAACAAAGGCCCCTAATGGAGTATAACAAAGGCCCCTGATCAAGTATAACAAAGTCCCAAGATCGTGTATAACAAAGTCCCTGATCGAGTATAACAAACTCCCTGATCGAGTATAAAGTCCCCTGATCGAGTATAACAAACTCCCTGATCGAGTACAACAAAGTCCCTTATCGAGTATAACAAAGTCCCTGATTGAGTATAACAAAGTCCCCTGTTGAGTATAACAAAGTTTCCTGATCGAGTATAAAAGCCCCCTGATCGCGTATAACAAAGTTCCTGGTCGAGTATAACAAAGTCCCCGGTCGAGTATAACAAAGCCCCTGATCGAGTATAACAAAGTCCCTGATGGAGTATAACAAAGTTCCTGATCCAGCATAACAAAGGCCCCGAATGGAGTATAACAAAGGTCCCTGATCAAGTATAACAAAGTCCTAAGATCGTGTATAACAAAGTCTCCTGATCGAGTATAACAAAGTCCCTGATCGAGTATAACAAAGTCCCCATATCGAGTATAAAAATGCCCCTAATCGAGTATAACAAAGTCCCTGATCTTGTATAACAAAGTCCCTGATCAAGTATAACAAAGTCCCCTGTTGAGTATAACAAATCCCTGATCGAGTATAAAAAGCCCTGATCGAGTATAACAAAGCCCCTGGTCGAGAATAACAAAGTCCCTGGTCGAGTATAACAAAGTCCCTGATCGAGTATAAAAGCCCCTGATAGAGTATAACAAAGTCCCTGGTCGAGTATAACAAAGTCCCTGGTAGAGTATACAAGTTCCCTGGGGTATAAAAAGCCCTGATCGAGTATTACAAAGTCCCTGGTCGAGTATAACAAATTCCCTGATGGAGTATAAACGTTCCATGATCGGTATAAAAAAGCCCCTATTCGAGTATAACAAAGTCCCCCGGTCGAGTATAACAAGTCCCGTAAATATCGCAAACTTATCGAGTATAACAAAGTCTCCTGGTCGAGTATAACAAAGGCCCTGACCGAATATAACAAAATCCCTATGCGATATACAAAGTCCTGATCGAGTATAAAGCCCCTGATCGAGTATAACAAAGTCACCTGATCGAATATGACAAAGGCCCCTGATCCAGTATAACAAACGCCCCTAACGGAATATAACAAAGGCCCATCATCGAGTATAACAAAATCCCAAGATCGAGTACAACAAAGTCCCTGATCGAGTATAACAAAGTTCCCTGATCGAGTATAACAAAGTCTCTCTAATCTAGTATAACAACGTCCCATGATCGAGAATAACAAAGGACTATATCGAGTATCACAGGCCCTGGTCGAATAACAAAAGTCCCCTGATCGAGAATAGCAAAGTCCCTCATCGAGCTTAACAGCACCTAATCCGAGTATGAATGGCACCTGACCGAATATAACAAAGTCCCTATTCGAGTATATACAAAGTCCCTGATCAAGTATAACAAAGCCCCCTGATCGAGTATAACAAAGTCCCTGATCAGTACTAAAGTAACCCTGATCCCTATAACAAGGCCCCTAATGGAATATAATAATGTCCCTGATCGAGAATAACAAAAATCCAAGATCGAGTATAACAAAGTCCCCCGGTCATATAACAAAGTCCCATGACCGAGTATAACAAAGGCCCTTATGAGTATAACAAAGTCTCCTGGTCGAGTATAACAAAGGCTGACCCGATAACA
>NW_024749683.1:0-2500 GCF_018991925.1 Homarus americanus
GTGGGTAGGGTGTACAGGTAGGAGTGGTGGTGGGTGGGTAGGGTGTTCAGGTAGGAGTGGCGGTGGGTGGGTAGGGTGTACAGTTAGGAGCGGTGGTGGGTGGGTAGGGTGTACAGGTAGGAGTGGTGGTGGGTGGGTAGGGTGTACAGGTAGGAGCGGTGGTGGGTGGGTAGGGTGTACAGGTAGGAGCGGTGGTGGGTGGGTAGGGTGTACAGTTAGGAGCGGTGGTGGGTGGGTAGGGTGTACAGGTGGGAGCGGTGGTGGGTGGGTAGGGTGTACAGACGCCTATGATGCAGTATACAGCGGGCGGGTCGGAGGTGCTCTTGTCCCTCATCAATAACTTATGACCAATGGTGGCTCTTGAACTGGGTCAGGAAGGGTCGGGTCGGGTCGTGTCGGTTCGGCTCGGGTCAGGTCAGGTCAGGACAGGTAAGGCAGGGTTAGGGTACATTTCTCCCTCTCTGCCCTTATTTCTCTTGTTGTCGTTTGTTTGCAGAAGGGTTTCAGTCAACCTGGATATAGCAGACTGAAAGTTGATCCTTCAGTGCACACACAACACAACACACCTCTGCTATAAGCCCTGCACCTTTAACACACTCTCTGTCGTCCATATATATTATACATTAGATACAAACTCCTGTGAAAGATATTTTTATATATATTTATTGTAAATGCAATTTCATACACAATAGAGCGTCACGTTCCCTGGTAAATAACGAAACCCACCTTCCTGCGTCGTTATATATGCGTTGTTGCAAGTGAGCTCAACTTTCGTATGCAATTTGGGATATATTTATGTCCATTGCATCTACTGTATTGCATCTCGGCCTCAGGATATTGTTGGTTTGTTCATGTGTTTTATTTTTTTGGTATTTGTATGTATGTATGTATGTATGTATGTATGTATGTATGTATGTATGTATGTATGTATGTATGTATGTATGTATGTATATGTATGTATGTATGTATGTATGTATGTATGTATGTATGTATGTATGTATGTATAAGCAACCACAAGAGGCAGTAGAGAGAGGTCAGCAGCAGCAGGTAGGGGGGCGGACCACCTGCCTACAGCACTATAATCACCCTGCTGGCTCTCTCACCATACATGGATGACGGTGATTTGTTCCTCCTGCTTTAAGACCTTCTAGACACCTATAATTTTTGTACCAATTTACCAGCCAATCAGTGACCAACCAGACGTGATTATGACGCTACCTAACCTGACCTAACCTGCGAGGAGGGTTTGTTTGGTCTTTGGACGTTGGTGGTAAAGGTTAGGTTAGGTTAGGTTAGGTGAAAGCTGTCGTGGTGCGATCTTTTTAAGACGTCAGGAGAGGGGGGCGGGGGTCCTTGAACGTGTGTGAAGTAAGATGGTAAATAATGGTGTGTGAAAGGGAGGGGGTGGCGTGGTGGTGGGGAGAGGTGGAGAAGAAGAGAAGGTGGTGGAGGAGGAGGTGAAACTGGAGTAGGAGGAGGAGGAGTAGAGCGTGGAAGATGAACAGTGGAGGAGGAAGATATTGTTAGGTAAATATTAAGGTGAGGAAATGATATGGAGAAAAAAATATTACTGTAGGAAGAGAGAGAGAGAGAGAGAGAGAGAGAGAGAGAGAGAGAGAGGAACATATATTATTATTGTCTTAGAAGTAACGAACCATTCAGGAAAATTCCAATAAGAAACACGAAAATACACCATTAAATTTATTGATAAAACCGAAAAAAAATTGTGGGAAAAAATTCACGAACATGTAAATTTTATCTAATCAAATCGGCCATGGCGTAAGGGTCTACAAGAGTGGATTAAATAAACAGAAAGAAATGGATGAGGGAAACGGTATAGGGGGGTAGGAGGGGGAGGGATATTTTGGGGAAAGATGACAAACAGGAAGAAAGGTGGAGACTCCGAGTGTGTGTTGTGTAAGCTGGAGGCAGAGAGTGAAGGACTTGGTCAACACACACACACACAGACACACATACACACACGCTAATGCAACCAGTAACGCATTCAGATAAATTCAAATTTGATTCTTCAGTGAGTGATTCCGTCATGGTGTCAGTCGACTGTGTGTGTGTGTGTGTGTGTGTGGATTTCAAGCCACCTGCCGGGAGATGCTTTAAGCCACCTGCCAACAGATAGGTGTTCAAGGTAGACGACTCGAGGTTCATTTGAGTTAAGGTACCTCATGAGATATGTCACGAGGTAAACTATTCAAGGAGGACACGTCAAGGTACATTAATGTTTCAGAACCTCTACCTTGAAGCATCTACCTTGAGGTGTCCTTTAAGCGTTTACCTTAAAGGAGGAACTCTTCAAGGCAGATTTTTCAAGGTTGACGTACCAATATGTACTGAGTTAGGTACCACAAAGAACGGAGGTACAAGATAACAGCAACATTCTGGTGGACGGAAATTATACCAAGAAAAGAAGTAATAAATTTATCAGAATCCAATTTTTACGTTTTTACTCCTTGTTTTTACCTCGACTTTTATCACATTTTCC
>NW_024749683.1:7500-12500 GCF_018991925.1 Homarus americanus
ATTCTATAATAAGGGCACCAGAACTGAACCGCATAATCGAGGTGCGGCCTGACTAGCGCAAGATATAGTTGCAATAAGACCTCTGCACTCTTGTTACTTACACTTCTAGATATAAAACCCAATATCTCTGTTTGTCTTATTTCGAACATTAACGCACTGTTTTCTAGGCCGTAGGTCCGGGCTTACAAATACCCCTAGGTCTCTTTCACAAGTCGACTTCTCTAGGTTGATGTTGTTAAGGCTGTATAATTATCAGTATTTGTTCTTCCATTATTAAGTACGCTGCACTTGCTGGTGTTGAATTTCATTTGCCATTTTTCAGACCACCCCTGCAGTTTATTTAGATCCTCCTGTAATGCATTTGCATCCTGCCCTGAATTAATCTGCCGCCCTATTTTGGTGTAATCCGCAAACTTGCTTATGTCACTGCTGATCCCAGTATCTAGATCGTTTATGTAGATTATGAAGAAGAGTGGGCCTAGTACTGACCTCTGGGGAACCCCACTGGTTACACGGCCCCACTCAGATTTAACACCATCTACGCTGACCCTCTGCGTTCTATCGGTGAGCCATGATTTTATCCAATTTGAAACTTTCCCTTCGATCCCATGAGCCTTAATTTTCCTCAGAAGCCTCTGATGCGGTACTCTGTCAAATGCTTTGCTAAAGTCTAAGTAATTAACATCGTAATTTTCGTCATTATCTACTACCTCGAAAACTTTCCTAAAAAACGTCATCAGATTTGTTAGACAAGATTTTCCCTTTGTAAACCCATGTTGAGAGTCGTAGATTAATTTGCTTTTCTCTAGATGCGATCGGATGCTATCACCTATAATTGATTCAAGAAGAGACAGGGGAGGTAAAAGGGGAGGGAAAGGGGATGGTCTAGTGGTCCAAGATGTAGGTTATTTGTCCCAAAGTGATATAAAAAAAAGAATGACGTTTAATATCCTCACCCTAACCTAACCTAACTCTGTACTCTGACATAGAACTTGAACATGTCGCACTAATGAAGTAATCTTACCGAATATCTGTCTGTCTGTCTTTGTTTAAATTATCTACCTTGTTTTGTTGTTCTTATCTACGTATGTGAAATATTTATCCTATTATTTTTTACTATTCTCTTCTGTCTTCAGTATATTGGAAAATAAGACATATACCAAGAGCATTAAAGTCACACACACACACACACACACACACACACACACACACACACACACACACAAACTCTAACATAGCATCGTGTATATTTTCAACTGAGAAATGACAGCAAATTATTCATGTAATCTCATTTTCGAACAAGTCAAAAGACATTTATGGATTATTAGAATAAGTACATGTTCACTATAACAGGTTCACTATAACAGGTTCAATTTAACATGTTCATTATAACAGGTTCACTACAACAGGTTCACTATAACAGGTTCACTATAACAGGTTCACTATAACAGGTTCACTACAACATGTTCACTATAACTTGTTCACTATAACAGGTTCACTGTAACATGTTCACTATAACAGGTTCAATTTAATAGGTTCACTATAACTTGTTCACTATAACAGGTTCACTATAACAGGTTCACTATAACATGTTCACTATAACAGGTTCAATTTAACAGGTTCACTATAACAGGTTCACTATAACAGGTTCAATTTAACATGTTCACTATAACAGGTTCACTATAACAGGTTCACTACAACATGTTCACTATAACAGGGTAAATTTAACATGTTTACTATTACAGGTTCACTTTAACATGTTCACTATAACAAGTTCACTATAACAGGTTCATTATTTCCAAATGTTCACAAGTAAAAGGTTCACTATAACTATATGTTCATTATAACATGTTCGCTAAGAGGTTCACTATATCAACAGGTTTGCTACAACTACATGTTCAATATAACATGTTCACTATAACAGGTTCACTATATCAACAGGTTCACTACAACTACTTG
This sequence comes from Homarus americanus, assembly GCF_018991925.1. Taxonomy (NCBI): domain Eukaryota; kingdom Metazoa; phylum Arthropoda; class Malacostraca; order Decapoda; family Nephropidae; genus Homarus; species Homarus americanus. The sequence goes on from NW_024749683.1 coordinate 9,460, forward strand.
TTCACTATAACAGGTTCACTATATCAACAGGTTCACTACAACTACATGTTGTATGTTCACTATAACAGGGTGACTATAACTATATGTTCATCATCAGAGTTTCACTATAACAGCCTCTTACTACATTATTTCTTACACCTCAAAATCTGAGTCTTGTGGTCTGGTTCTACGCTGTTACTGGTATTATAAAATGAGTTCACGTTTCAACAATAACCCTTTTGAACGGCGGCAAGTTATGAAGGTCAACCAGGAGAAAAGTCGTCCTCTTCCACCATGGATGTCCCGTATGAGGGCACAATGGGTCGAGGAGACGGTGTCAGAGACGGTGAAGGCAGATAACTGCCTCTTTGGGGTCATTATTGGCCCCGGAGGCTCCACTATAAAGGAGCTACAGGTAAAATACAACATCCGGGTGCTTGTCCCTCGCAAGGGGTCAAAGGATGAGCCCATCACAGTCCAAGGGAAAGACAAAACTCTCGTCAAGAACGCTGTCCTCCGCATAAAGGCTTTGATAGCTGAAGAGAAGGAGAGGCGTCGGGTCACCACACCAGTATCCCAAACACTCTGCATCCCCAAGGCCCTACACGGGAAGGTTATCGGTCTTCAGGGCCAAAATATCCGACCCATTACTCAAGCGCTCAAAATAAAGATACAATTTCCCAATAAAAACGACAATAGTGATGAAGTGACCCTCACAGGCCTTCCTGATTAGGTGGACCAGGGCATAAGTCGCCTCCTCAACTTGGTGACCCGCTTCCCCCCATGTCGGGCCTGAGGTCAGAAGGCCGGACCAGACTCCTCCCACCCACACCCACCACCCAGCCTTTAAAAATAATAATAAAAAAAAAAAAAAAAAAAAAAAAAAAAAAAAAAAAAAAAAAAAAAGGACCCTCTCACCACTGGCCTCCACGCGGCAGGGTCTGGAAACTCAGAGATTTATCTCTGGGGCTAACACTGGTCTATTATTATTATTATTATTATTATTATTATTATTAATTATTATTATTATTATTATTATTATTTTTATTACTTACACACATTGAGACAAGACGCTAATTACCAAGAGGGGGAGGAAAAGGAGGAGGAGGAAGATGGAGTGTGGAGGGAGGGGGTGATGGAGGGAGGGGTAGGACGAGGAGAGGAAAAAGGTGGGATGAAGTCGATGCCTTCCCCCCCCCACCAAAGTTTGAGGACGTAATCCTTGGTGCTCTTTTTTGTAGAGAGAGAGAGAGAGAGAGAGAGAGATAACAAACGAGGGGTAGGATGGGCAAGGTGAAGGGGGAAAGGGAGAAAGGGGGATTTGGGTGATTTGTGAGGTTGAAGGAGAACATAAGAAAATAAGGAGTCTGCAATAGGCCGGTTGGCCTGTGCATGGCAGCTCCTGTCGAGAGTTACTACCACTCTCTATCATCCATGAATCTATCTAGCCTCCTTTTGAAGCTTTCCAGAGTTCCAGCACTTACAACAAAGTTGCTAAGCTTGTTCCACTCGACCACCACCCTATTTGTGAACCAGTTTCTTCCTATCTCCCTCCTAAACCTAAACTTATCCAACTTGAATCCGTTGTTCCGAGTCCTATCCTGCTCGGATATTATAAGAACTTTATCTATATCGCCTTTATTGATTCCTGTCACCCACTTAAATACTTCTATCATATCTCCCCGCACTCTTCGTCTTTCTAGGGAATGCAAGTTAAGTTTCTTTAACCTATCCTGATATGGAAGGTTTCTAAGTCCCGGAATCATTTTTGTCATTCTTCGCTGCACCGACTCTAGCAACCTAACCTGACGCAAATCTAACGTAACCTAACCTGACACAATCCTAACCTAACCTGACGCAAATCTAACCTAACGTAACCTGACGCAATCCTAACCTAACCTGACGCAAATCTATCCTAACGTAACCAAACCAAAACCAAACCAGGTACCATTTGTTTACTTAATCATCAGGTGAAATCAGCTGAAGGTGGGAGAAGAGGGGGGGAGGGGGGAGGGGGGTGGGGGGAGGGGGGACGAACTAATTATCAGGTGATCAGTTAAAATCCCTCTCTATTTTTAACCCTTGATTAGGAATTTTGGTTCAGACTTTTGCCCCTTGATTTATGTTCAAGTGTTCAAGGTTGTTCATTATCCTCACTTGCGATGAATAGTGAATGGATGAACAAAAGAAGGAAATTGATGATGTGGTTGATGGGGGAGGGTGGTGGTGATGGGGGTAGGGTGGTGGTGATGGGGGAGGGGGGTGTTGATGGTGATGGGGGTGGTGATAATGAGCCAACCTTAGTGATCAAGATGGTTGTGTAGTGTGTTGAACTTAAGGCGTTGAACTTTTTTATGGTGTTGAACTTGCTTTTGGTGTTGAACTTTCTTATGGTGTTGAACTTTCTTATGGTGTTGAACTTTCTTATGGTGTTGAACTTTCTTATGGTGTTGAACTTTCTTTTGGTGTTGAACTTTCTTATGGTGTTGAACTTTCTTTTGGTGTTGAACTTTCTTATGGTGTTGAACTTTCTTTTGGTGTTGAACTTTCTTATGGTGTTGAATTTTCTTTTGGTGTTGAACTTTCTTATGGTGTTGAACTTTCTTATGGTGTTGAACTTCCTTATGGTGCTGAACTTTCTTAGGATATTGAACTTTCTTAAGGCGTTGAACTTTCTCAGGGTGGTGACATTTATTTTGACACCGGACTTTCGAGGGGGGGGGGGGTCATTGATCTATCTTAAGGGTTGGAACTTTCTTTAGGCGTGGAACTTTCTTTAGGCGTGGAACTTTCTTTAGGCGTACAAATAACAATTACTCTACACTAAGAAATTGTAGATAGCGTTACTAATTCACGATTTTATTAAATTTTAATTCATCCGAGTTTATTTTTCTATCTAATTTGGTAACGAAATTTTTCTTAGTTTATTTTTGTAATTTTTTTTATTTATTTATTTTTTATCGTTGGTTATTCAGGAGGAATTTACGAATGAGTTTGATTATTAACTTGTAGTTCATCATTGTATTGGGGAGGGAGGGAGGGAGGGAGGGGGGGTCATGGAG
>NW_024749684.1:0-41178 GCF_018991925.1 Homarus americanus
GTTACGTATTGCTCAACTCTCCCTACAATACAACACAACACAACACAACTCTCCTACAATACAACACAACACAACACAACTATCCCTACAATACAACACAACACAACCTCCCTACAATACAACACAACACAACTCTCTCCCACAATACAACACAACACAACTCTCCCTACAATAATACACAACACAATCCTCCTACAGTCAAACACAACACAACACAACTCCCTACAATACTACACAACACACAACTCCTCCCTACAGTCAAACACAACACAACACAACTACACACAACACAACACAACTCCTCCTACAATATTACACAACACAACTCTCACTACAATACAACACAACACAACTCTCTCTCCCTACAATACAACACAACACAGCTCTCCCTACAATACTACACAACACAATCCTCCCTACAGTCAAACACAACACAACACAACTCTCCCTACAACACAACACAACACACCTCCTACAACACAACACAACACAATCTCTCCTACAATACAACACAACACAACTCTCTCCCTACATTACAACACAATACAACTCTCCCCACAATACAACACAACACCACAACTCTCCCTACAATACCACACAACACACCTCCCTACAGTCAAACACAACACAACACAACTCTCCTTACAACACAACACAACACAACTCCCTACAATACAACACAACACAACACCACACAACTCTCCCTATAACACAACACAACACGACTCTCCCTACAACACAACACCACACAACTCTCCCTATAACACAACACAACTCAACTCTCCCTATAACACAACACCACACAACTCTCCCTACATTACAACACAACTCTCCCTACAACACAACGCCACACAACTCTCCCTACATTACAACACAAATCTCCCTATAACACAACACCACACAACTCTCCCTACATTACAACACAACTCTCCCTATAACACAACACCACACAACTCTCCCTACATTACAACACAAATCTCCCTATAACACAACACCACACAACTCTCCCTACATTACAACACAACTCTCCAATACAACACCACACAACCTCCCCACATTACAACACAACACAACTCTCCCTACAACACAACACAACACAACTCTCCCACAACACAACAAAACTCTCCCTACAAAACAACACAACACAACTCTCCCTACAACACAACACAACACAACTCTCCCACAACTCTCCCTAAAATACAACATAAAAAACTCTCCCTAAAATACAACACAACACAACTCTCCCTACAATACAACACAACACATCTCCACCTACAACACAACACAAATCTCCCTACAATACAACACAACATAACTCTCCCTACAATACAAAACAACACAACTCTCCTCACAACGCAACACAACTCTCCCTACAATACAACACAACACAACTCTCCCTACAACACAACACATCATAATTCCCCCTACAATAAAACACAAAACTCTCTACAACTTCAAACAACTCTCCTAACAATACAACACAACACAACTCTCCCTACAATACAACACATCGCAACTCTCCTACAATACAACACAACACAATTCTCCCTACAATACAACACAACTCTCCCAACAATACAACATAACACCACTCTCCCTACAACACAACACATCACAATTCCCCCTACAATACAACACAAAACTCTCTGCAACTTAAAACAACTCTCCCTACAATACAACACAACACAACTCTCCCTACAATACAACACAACACAACTCTCCCTACAATACAACACAACACAACTCTCCCTACAACACAACACAACACAACTCTCCCTACAATACAACACAACACAACTCTCCCTACAATACAACACAACACAACTTTCCTACAACACAACACAACACAACTCTCCCTACAATACTACACAACACAACTCTCCCTACAATACAACACAACACAACTCTCCCTACAACACAACACAACAACAAAACTCTCCTACAATACACAACACAACACAACCTCCCTACAACACAACACAACACAACACAACTCTCCCTACAATATTACACAACACAACACCTCCCCTACAATACAACACAACACAACTCTCCCTACAACACAACACAACACAACACAATCCTCCCTACACATTACACAACACAACACCTCCCTACAGTACACAACACAACACAACTCTCCCTACAATACAACACAACACAACTCTCCCTGCCGTCAAACACAACTCAACAAAACTCCTCCCTACAATACTACACAACACAACTCTCCCTACAATATTACACACAACACAACTCTCCTACACAACACAACACAACTCTCCTACAATATTATACAACACAACACCTCCTACAACACAACACAACACAACTCTCTCCCTACAATACAACACAAACACAACTCTCCCTACAATACAACACAAACAACCTCACTACAATACAACACAACACAATCCTCCCTACAATTAACAAACAACTTTCTCTACAATACAACACAACACAACTCTCCCTACAATACAACACAACACAACTCTCTCCCTACAATACAACACAACACAAAACACAATCTCCACAATACTACACAACACAACTCTCTACAGTCAACACAACACAACACAACTCTCCCTACAACACAACACAACACAACTCTCCCTACAATAATACACAATACAACTCACCCAATACAACACAACACAATCCTCCCACATACAACACATCACAACACAACTCTCCCTACAATACAACACAACACAACCTCCCTACAACACAACACAACACAAAAATCTCCCTACAATACTACACAACACAACTCTCCCTACAATACAACACACAACACAACTCTCTACAACACAACACAACACAACACAACCTCTCTACAATATTACATACCAACACTCCCTACAATACAACACAACACATCTTCCCCTACAATACTACACAACACAATCCTCCTACATCAAACACAACACAACAAAACTCCTTCCAATACTACACAACACAACTCTCCCTACAATACTACACAACACAACTCTCCCCACAATACAACACAACACAACTCTCCCTACACACAACACAACACAATCCTCCCACACACAACACAACTCTCACTACAATACAACACAACACAACTCTCCCTACAATACAACACAACACAACACAATCCTCCCTACAACACAACACAACACAACTCTCCCTACAATACAACACAACACAACCTCACTATATCAACACAACACAACTCTCCCTACAATACAACACAACACAACACAACTCTCCCTACAATAACACAACACAACACAACTCTCCCTTACACATAACACAACACAATCCTCCTACAATACAACACAACACACTCTCTCCCTACAATACAACACAACACAACTCTCCCACAATACTACACAACACAACTCTCCCTTCATCAAACACAACACAACACAACCTCCCTACAATACTACACAACACAACCTCCTTCCATCAAACACAACACAACACAACCACAATACAACACAACACAACTCTCCCTACAATATTACACACAACACAACCTCCCTACAATACAACACAACACAACTCCCTCCCTACAATACAACACAACACAACCTCCCTACAATACTACACAACACAACTCTCCCTACATCAAACACAACACAACACAATCCTCCCTACAACACAACACAACACAACCCTCCCTACAATACAACACAACACAACTCTCCCTACATTACAACACAACACAATCCTCCCTACAATACAACACACACACACAATCCTCCTACACATTACACAACACACCTCCCTACATCAAACACAACACAACACAACCTCCCTACAACACAACACAACACAATCCTCCCCACAATACAACACAACCACAACACAACTCCTCCCTACAATACTACACAACACAACTCCTCCATACAATACAACACAACACAACTCTCTCCCTACAATACAAACACAACACAACTCCTCCCACACCATAACATAACACAACCTCACTCACAACACAACACAACACAACACAACACAACACAACTCTCCCTACAATATACAATACAAAAACAACTCTCCCTACAACAAACACAACACAACTCTCCATACAATACTACACAACATAACTCCTATTACACTACAACACAACACAACTTCCTTACATATTACAAAAACACAACTCCTCCCTACAATACTACACAACACAATCTCTCCCCTACAATACAACACAACACAATCCTCCCACAATACAACACAATTCCTCTCTACTAACATCATACCAACAATAACCTCACAACACAACACAACACAACCTCCCTACAACACAACACAACACAACACAACCTCTCCCTACAATACAACACAACACAACCTCCTACAATACAACACAACACAACTCTCCCTACATCAAACACAACACAATACAATCCTCCCTTCCAACACAAACACAACACAATTCTCCTACAACACAACACAACACAATCCCCTTACAATACAACACAACACAACTCTCCTCACAACACAACACAACACAATCCTCCCTACAATAATACACAACACAACCTCCTTACAATACAACACAACACACTATCCCTTACAACACAACACAACAAACTCTCCCCATACACAATACACAACACAACTCTCCCTTACAACACAACACAACACAACTCCCTACACACACACATACAACACAACACCTCCCTACAATAAAACACAACACAACCTCTCCTACAAACAACACAAACTACAATCCTCCCTACAATACAAATACAAACAACTCTCACTACAATACAACACAACACAATCCTCTTACAATACAAACACAAAACAATCCTTGTCTAATACAACACAACTTCCCTTACTTACAATACAACACAACTCTCCCCTACAATACAACACAACCTCCCTTACAATACTACACAACACAACTCTCTACAGTCAACATCAACACAACTCCTCCCTACAACACAACACAACACAACTCTCCCTACAATACTACACAACACAACCTCACTCTAATACAACACAACACAACTCTCCCTACAATACAACACATCACAACACAACTCTCCCTACAATACAACACAACACAACTCCTCCTACAACACAACACAACACAACACAACTCCCCACAATATTACACAACACAACTCCTCCCTACAATACAACACAACACAACTCTCCCTACAATACAACAACACAACTTCAGTCAAACACAACACAACAAAACTCTCCCTACAATACTACACAACACAACTCTCCCTACAATACTACACAACACAACTCTCCCTACAATACAACACAACACAACTCCTCCCTACAATACAACACAACACAACTCTTTCTACAATACAACACAACACAACTCTCACTACAATACAACACAACACAACTCTCTCCCTACAATACAACACAACTCTCCCTACAATACTACACAACACAACTCTCTACAGTCAACACACAACACAACATAACCTCCTACAACACAACACAACACAACTCCCTACAATAATACACAATACAACTCTCACTCCAATACAACACAACACAATCCTCCCTACAATACAAACACATCACAACACAACTCTCCCTACAATACAAACACAACACAATCCTCCCTACAACACAACACAACACAACATTCTCCCACAATACAACACAACACAACTCCCTCCTCAATACAACACAACACAATCCTCCCTACAATACAACACAACACAACTCTCCCTACAATTATACACAACACAACTCCTACAATACAACACAACACAACTCTCCTACAACACAACACAACACAACTCTCTCCCTACAATACAACACAACACAACTTCTTCCTACAATACAACACAAATCTCTGTACAATACTACACAACACAACTCTCACTACAATACAACTTAACACAACTCTCCCTACAGTACAACACACAACACAACTCAAACTCCTCCTAAAATACTACACAACACAACTTTCCTACAATACAACACAACACAATCCCTCCCTACAATACAACACAACACAACTCTCCCTACAATACAACACAACACAACTCCTCCTACAACACAACAATAACCTCCCTACAATACAACATAACACATCCTCCCCTACAATACAACACAACACAACTCCCTACACACAACACAACACAACTCCCTACAACACAACACAACACAATCCTCCCTACAATACTACACAACACATCTCTCCCTACAATACAACACAACACAATCCTCCCTACAATACAACACAACACAACTCTTCCTACAATACAACACAAATCTCTGTACAATACTACACAACACAACTCACTACAATACAACTTAACACAACTATCCCTACAGTACAACACAACACAACTCAAACTCTCCCTAAAATACTACACAACACAACTCTTCCTACAATACAACACAATACAATCTCTCCCTACAATACAACACAACACAATCCTCCCTACCACAACACACAACACAACTCCTACAAATAACACAACACAACTCCTCCTACAATACTACATAACACAACTCTCCCTACAACACAACACAACACACAAATCCTCCCTACAATACTACACAACACAACTCTCCCTACAATACAACACAACAAAATCCTCCCTACAATACTACACAACACAACTCTCCCTACAATACTACACAACACAATCCTCCCTACAATACAACACAACACAACTCTCCCTACAACAAAACACAACACAACTCCTCCCTACAATACTACACAAACACAACTCTCTACTAAATACTACACAACACAACTCCACAACACAACACAACACAACTCCTACACACACAACACAACTCTCTACAATACAACACAACACAACTCCTCCTACAACACAACACAACACAACTCTCCCTACAATACTACACAACACAACTCTCCCTACATACAACACAACACAACTCTCTAAACAACACAACACAATACAACACACATTCTCCCTACAATACAACACCATACAACTCTCCTACAATACAACACCAAAAATAACTCTCTATTACGGTACAACAGAACTCCCACACAATACAATACAACACAACTCTCCCTACAATACAACACAACACAACTCTCCCTACAATACAATACAACACAACTCTCCCTACAAAACAACACAAAACAACTCTCCGTACAATACAGTACAACAGAACTCTGCCTACAATACAACACAACGCAACTCTTCCTACAATACAACATAACACAACACAACACAACTCTCCCTACAATACAACACAACACAACTCTCCCTACAATACAACACAACACAACTCTCCCTACAATACAACACAACACAACTCTCCCTACAATACAATACAACTCTACCTACAATACAACACAACACAACCTTCCCTACAATACAACACAACACAACTCTCCCTACAATACAACATAACACAGCACAACACAACTCTCCCAACAATACAACACCATACAACACTCCTTACAACACAACACAAAACAACACTCCCTATAATACAACACAAGACAACTCACCCTACAACACAAAAGAACTCTCCCTACAATACAACACCATACAACACTCCCTACAACACAACACAAAACAACACACCCTATAATACAACACAAGACAACTCACCCTACAATACAATACAACTCTCCCTACAATACAATGCAACACAACTCTCCCTACAATACAACATAACTCTCCCTACAATACAACACAACACAACTCTCCCTACAATACAATACAACTCTCCCTACAATACAGTGCAACACAACTCTCCCTACAATACAACACAACACAAGTCTCCCTACAATACAATACAACACCAACTCTCCCACCACCCAATACAGCACAACTCTTCCTGCAATACAACACAACACAACTCTCCCTACAATGCAACTAGCACAACTCTCCTGCAATACAATACAGCACTCTCCCTACAATTCATGCCAGCACAGCTCTCCTACAATACAACACTACACAACTCTCCCTACAATACAATACAATACAACATAACTCTCCCTACAATACAACACCACACAACTCTCCCTACAATACAACACAACACAACTCTCCCTACAATACAACACAACATAACTCTCCCTACAATACAGTACAACAGAACTCTCACTACAATACAATACAACACAACTCTCCCTACAAAACAACACAAAACATCTCTCCCTACAATACAGTACAACACAACTCTCCCTACAACACAACACAACTCTCCCTACAATACAATACAACTCTCCCTACAATTCAATGCAACACAACTCTCCCTACAATACAACACTACACAACTCTCCCTACAATACAATACAATACAACATAACTCTCCCTACAATACAACACCACACAACTCTCCCTACAATACAACACAACACAACTCTCCCTACAACACAACACAACACAACTCTCCCTACAATACTACACAACACAACTCTCCCTACAATACAACACAACACAACTCTCCCTACAATACTACACAATGCAACTCTCCCTACAATACAACACAACACAACTCTCCCTACAACACAACACAACACAACTCTCCCTACATTACAACACAACACAACTCTCCCTACAATACAACACAACACAACTCTCCCTACAACACAACACCACACAACTCTCCCTACATTACAACACAACTCTCCCTATAACACAACACCACACAACTCTCCCTACATTACAACACAACTCTCCCTATAACACAACACCACACAACTCACAATACAACACAACACAACTCTCCCTACAATACAACACAACACAACTCTCCCTACAACACAACTCTCCCTACAACACCACACAACTCTCCTTACATTACAACACAACTCTCCCTACAATACAACACAACACAACTCTCCCTATAACACCACACAACTCTCCTTGCATTACAACACAACTCTCCTACAATACAACACAACACAACTCTCCTACATTACAACACAACTCTCCTATAACACAACACCACACAATACTCCTACATTACAACACAACTCTTCCTACATTACAACACAACACAACTCTCCCTACAAAACAACACAACACAACTCTCCCTACAACACAACACAACTCTCTCTAAAATACTACACAACACAACTCTCCCTACAATGCAACACAACACAACTCTGCCTACAATACAAAACAACACAACTCTACTACAATAGAACACAACTCTCCCTACAATAAAACACAACTCAACTCTCCCTACAACACAACACAAGACAATTCTCCCTACAACACAACACAACACAATTCTCCCTACAATACAACACAACACAACTCTCCCACAACTCTCCCTATAATACAACACAACACTTCTCTCCCTACAATGCTACAGAGAACAATTCTCAGTACAATGCAACACAACTCAACTACAATAGAACACAACTCTCCCTACAATAAAACACAACTCAACTCTCCCTACAATACAACACAAAACAATTCTCCCTACAATACAAAACAACACAACTCTCCCTGCAATATAACACAACCTAACACTCCGTAAAATACAATACAACACAACTCTCCCTACAACACAACACAACACAACTTTCCCACAACTCTCCCTATGATACAACACAACACTTCTCTCCCTACAATACTACACAACACAACTCTCCCTACAATACAAGGCAACACATATCTCACTACAATACAACACAACACAACTCTCCCTAAAATACAAAACAACTTTCCCTACAATATAACTCAACACAACTCTCCCTACAAAACAACACAACACAACTCTCCCCACTATACAGCATAATACAACTCCTCATTAGCAATACAACACAACTCTCCCTACACAACACAACACAACTCTCCCAACCATACAACACAACACAACTCTCTAGTACAACACAACACAATCCTCCCCATTACAAAACAATCCTCCTAATAATACAACACAACACAATCCCCTACAACACAACACACAACACAAAAATAACTTCTTTCATAATACTACACAACACAACTCTCCCTACAACACAACACAACACAACTCTCCCTACAATATTACACAACACAACTCTCCCCTACAATATAACACAACACAACTCTCTCCCTACAATACAAACACAACACACTCTCCCACATAACACAACACAACTCTCCCTACAATACACAACACAACTCTCCCTACAATACTACACAACACAATCCTCCCTACAACACAACACAACACAACTCCCCTACAACACAACACAACACAACCTCCCTACAATACTACACAACACAACTCTCCTACAATACAACACAACACAATCCTCCCTACAACACAACACAACACAACAAAACCCTCCCTACAATACTACACAACACAACACTCCCTACAACACAACACAACACAACACAACTCTCCCTACAATATTACACAACACAACACCTCCCTACAATACAACACAACACAACTCTCCCTACAATACAACATAACACAACTCTCCCTACAGTCAAACACAACACAACAAAACTCTCCCTACAATACTACACAACACAACTCTCCCTACAATACTACACAACAACCTCCCACAATAACAACACAACACAACTCTCCCTACAACACAACACAACACAACAAAACTCTCCTAGAATACTACACAACACAACCTCCCTTCAACACAACACAACACAATCCTCCCTACAATACTACACAACACAACTCCCTACAATACAACACAACACAACTCTCCCTACAATACTACACAACACAACTCTCCTACAATACAACACAACACAACTCTCCCTACACACTACACACAACACAACTCTCCCTACAATACAACACAACACAATCCTCCCTACAACACAACACAACACAATCCTCCTACAATACTACACAACACAACCTCCCTACAATAAACACACAACACAACTCTCCTCCCTACAACACACAAATACAACAAACTCTCCTCATAATACTTACAACACAACACAACTCTCCCTACAATACAACACAACACAACACAACCTCCCTACATACTACACAACACAACCTCCCTAATACATAACACAACACAACTCTCCCTACAATACAATACAACACAACTTCTCCTCAATACAACACAACACAACTTCCCTATATTACAACACAACACAAATCTCCTAATACAACACAACACAACTCTCACTACAATACAACACAACACAACTTCTCCCCACAATACAATACAACACAACTCTCCCTACAATACAATACACAATCCCCTACAATACAACACAAACAACTCACCCCATAACACAACACAACACAACCTCCCTATAATACATACAACACAACACAACTCCCTACAATACAACACACAACACACCCCTTTAGTACAATACAACACAACACAACCCTCCCTAATACAACACAACCTCCCTACAACACAACACAACACAACTCTCCATAATACAACACAACACAACTCTCCACAATACAACACAACACAACTCTCCTACAATACAACACAACACAACTCTCCCAAACATACAACACACAACACTACTTCCCTAAACATAACACAACACAATCCCTCCTAACATAAACACAACACAACTCTCCATCCATACAACACAACACTACTTCCCTACAATACAACACAACACAACTCTCCACATTACAACACAATATAACTCTCCCCAACAACACAACACAACTCTCCCCTACAACACAACAACAACCTACAATACTACACAACACAATCCTCCTACAATACAACACAACACAACTCTCCCTGCAATACTACACAACACAACTCTCCTCCAATACAACACAACACAATCCTCCCTACAATACAACACAACTCTATCTACAATACTACAACACAACTCTCCCTACAATCAATACAATACACATAACACAACTCTCCCTACAACAACAACACAACATAATCTCCCACAACTTCCCTACAATACAACACAACACTACACAATTCTCCCTACAATATAACACAATCACCTTCCAATACAAATACAACTCAATCTCCCCATAATACAACACAACACAACTCTCCCTACAACACAACACAACTTTTCCTAATATAAAAACTCCCCAATACAACACAACACAACTTTCCCTACAATAAAACAAAACACAACTCTCCCTACAAACAACACAACACAACTCTCTGACAATACAACATACTCTTCAATACAATACAACAACACAATCCTCCCTACAATACAATACAAAAACAACTATCCCTACAACACAACATAACACAACTCTCCTTACAATATATACACAACAAACTCTCCCTACAACACAACACAACACAATCCCCTAACTCTCCTACAATACAACACAACAAAACCCTCCCTACAATATAAGGCAACACATATCTCACTACAATACAACACAACACAACTCTCCCTACAATACAACACAACATAACCCTCACCATAATACAACACAACACAATCCTCCCTACAATACATCAAACACAACTCCATACTATACAATACAACAACACAACTCTCCCACAACACAACACAACTCTCACAACTCTCCCTACAATAAAACACAACACAATCCTCCCTACAATACAACACAACACAACTTCTCCCTACAATACAAGACAACACAATCTCCCCATAATACAACATAACACTACACAATCCTCCCCATAATATAATACAATTTCCTACAATAACATACAACACAACTTCTCCCTACAATACAACACAACACAATCCTCCCTACAACAGAACACAACTTTTCCCACAACACAACACAACACAACTCTCAGTACAATACAACACAACACAATCCTCCTACAATACAATACAACCTCAACTTCTCCCTACAAAACAAAACAACTCTCTACAATACTCCCCAACACAACTCCCCTATAATACAATACAACTTTCCTTAATACGACACAAAACAACTCACCCTACAATACAACACAACACAACTCCCCTACAACACAACACTTTCTCCCTACAATACTACACAATACAATTCTCAGTACAATGCAACACAACACAACTCTCCCTACAATACAACACAACACAACTTGTCTACAATAATAAACACAACCTCCTACACAATCTAAACAACACAACTCTCCCTGCAATACAACGCAACACAACTCTGTAAAATACAATACAACACAACTCTCCCTACAACACAACACAACACAACTCTCCCACAACTCTCCCTATAATACCACACAACACTTCTCTCCCTACAATACTACACAACACAACTCTCCCTACAAACAAGGCAAATATCTCACTACAATACAACACAACACAATCCTCCCTACAATAAACACAACATAACTCTCCCCACTATATACAAACAACAAACTCTCCCTACAATACAACACAAACACAACCTCCCTTACTATACAATACAACACAACTCCACAATAAACACAGCACAACCCTCCCTACAATACAACACAACACAGTACTATACAAGACAAACATAAACCACAAACACTACACAACTCTCCCTACAATATAATACAACTCCCTACAATATAAACAATTCTTACAATACAACACAAACCCACCTCTCCCTACAACAAACACAACTTTTTCCTACACTCACAACACAACACAACTCTCCCTATAATAAACACAACACGATTTCCCTACAGTACAAACACAACACAACTCTCAGTACACCAACACAACACAACCCTCCCTACAATACAATACAACTCAACCCTCCCTACAACACAAAACAACCCTCCTACAATGCTACCAACACAACCCCCTATAATCAGAGACTAGGACTTAGGATAGAAACCCACCAGGCTAATCGGATCTAAAAGAGAGTCAAGGACCATGGTTTTCTGAGGAATAACAAACAACCGTTTGAGATTGGCATCTCTACATAAAAAATATAACACAAACTTGACACCACTAACAAACTCAAATAATTAGGGAGTCAAACAAATAAGGCAGTCAACAGTTAATTGAGCCAATTAAACACTAAAGGAATCAAACAAATAATGAAGTCAGCAATTAATGATTCAAACAATTAAATGGAGTCAACAATTGATAGAATCGATCAATAAAGGAGTCAGCAATTAACTAGAATCAAACAATTATAGAATCAAACCATGAACAGTAGTGAGGAAGGTTTGGAACACTGTGATGCACACTCAGGTAGGGAAGGTCCATTCAACTCCACACTGAGCGACGTCTTGAAAAAGCAGTAGCCGGTGCACAGACGGAATGTGATGAATCAGATGGTCGAGAGAGCTGGCAGTTGATAGGTGAAGGTCTGGGAACACAGCCCACGAGTCCAGAGACCTATGATGAGATCACAGCCTGAACTTGACGTGAGCTAGATACTGATTTGACGGCTTTGAATCTGCCGGGCAGATAGTCTCTGCCGTTCTCACCTCTGTCCAACCACCCCTGTCGTCTGCACCAGCAAACGAGTAACTGTTTCCAATACAATAAGATCCTTCATAAAACAACTAAACCAATACAAACACAACACAACTCTCCTATAATACACAACATAACTCTCCCTACAATACAACACAACACAATCCTCCCTACAACACAACACAACACAAATCTAACTACAACATAACACAACACAACTCTCCACAATACAAGAAAACACAACCACTACATTTACACATCACAACTCTACACAACACATACAACACAACCTCCCTACACATACAACACAACACAACCCTCCCCACAATACACAACACAACTCTACCTCACAATACAACACAACAACTCTCCTACAATACAACACAACACAACTCTCCACAATACAACACAACACAATTCTCCCTACAATCAACACAACTTCCTCCTACAATATCCCTACCACACAATACAAATAATCCTCCTCTATAAATCCATACAACACAACACAACTCTCCCTTACAACCACCACAGACAAGTCTCCCTACAATACAACACAACTCTCCCTACAACACAACACAAACACAACTATTCCTACAACACAACCCTCCTACATCACAACACAAACCAACTTCCTATACACAACACAATATAACTCTCCCTACAACACAACACAACACAACTTTACAATACAACAAACACAACTCTCCCCAATACAATACAAACACAACTATCCCTACAACACAACTCAACACAACCCTCCCTACAACACAACATAACACAATATTCAATACAATACAGCACAACACAACTCTCCCAACCATACAACACAAATAACCATCCTAACACAAATAATATCCTCCCATAATACAACACAACACAATTCTCCCTACTAATACAACACAACACACTTTCCCATATAATACAACACAACACAACTCTCCATAATACAACACTAACACAAATCTAACCCTTAAATATAACACAACACACCTCCCTACAATACAAACAACAACAACACAATCCTCCCTACAATACAACAACATCATAATCCTACATACAACACAACACAATCCTCCTTACAGAACAAACAACTTCTCCCAATAATAAAACATAATCTCCCTACAATAATAATAATACAACACAACTCTCCACATATACACAACACACCTAACTCACAACATAACACAACACAATTCTCTCACAATACAAGACAAACACAACCCTCCCTACAATACTACATCACAACTCCCCACAATAAACACAACACAATCCTCCCTACAATACAACACAAACACAATCCTCTAACACCCCACCAAATACAACACAACACAACTTCTCCTACAATACAACACAACAATTTCTCACTAATACAACACATCCTCCCATACACATAAACACAACTCTCCCTATAATACACAACACAATCCTCCCTATAACACATAACTAACTACAACATAACACAACACACTCTTGTTAATACAACACAACACAACTTCTCCTACACACTACACAACACAACCTCTATCTACAATACAACACAACACAACTTCCATAATACAACACAATTCCCCAAATACAACACAACTCTCACAATATAATACAACACAACTCTCCCTACAATACAACAACACAACACAACCTCTCTACAATACAACAAACACAACTCTCCCTTACAATACAACACAAATCTCCTCCCCACAATACAACCACAATCCTCCTACAATACAACAAAACACAACTCCCTACAACATTAAACATCTCCAATAATAAAACAATAATCCTCCTTACAATACAACACAACACAATCCTCCCTACAAACACAACAACTCCTATAACACAAACACAATCCCTACAATACAACACAACACAATCTCCTCCATAATACAACACAACACAACTCTCCTACAACACAACACAACTCTCCTACAATATAACATCAAAACAATTCACCTACAATACAACATAACCTAACTTTCCTACAACACAACACAATACTACTCTACCAATACTACACAAACACAACTCTACACACAACACAACACAACCATAACCTCCCACATAACACAACACAACTCTTCCCCTATAATACAACACAACACAAATCTCCCTACAACACAACACAACACAACTCTCCCTACAATACTCACACAACACAAATCTCCCTATAACACATAACATAACAACAACTCCCCACACACAACTCTCCCTACAATACAACACAACACAATCCTCCCTACAATACAACACAACACAACTCTCTACAATACAACACAACACAATCCTCCCTACAACACAACACAACCTCCCTACAATACACACAACACACTCTCCCTAAATACAACACAACACAACTCTCCCTACAACACAACACAACACAACACAACTCTCCCACAATATTACACAACACAACACCTCCCTACAGTACAACACAACACACCTCCCACAATACAACACAACACAACTCTCCCTACATCAAACACAACACAACAAAATCCTCCCTAATACTACAACAACACAACTCTCCCTGCAATACAACACAACACAACTCTCCCTACAATAAAACACAACACAACTCTCCTACAAAACAACACAAACACAACTCTCCCTACAATACAACACAACACAATCCCCACAAAATACAAATACAACACAACTCTCACTACACAACACAACACAACTCTCCCTACAATACAACACAACACAACACAACTCTCCCTACACACAACACAACTCTCACATACAACACAACACAACAAAATCCTCCCTACAATACTACACAACACAACTCTCCCTACACACTACACAACACAACTCTCCCTACAATACACACACAACACAACTCTCCTTACAAAACACACACAACACAACTCTCCCCATACTCACAACACAATCCCCTACAATACTACACAACACAACTCTCCCTACAAACACAACACAACACAACTCTCCCCACAATACTACACAACACAACTTCTCTACAATACAACACAACACAACTCTCCCTACAAATACACAACACAACACAACCTCCCTACAATACAACACAACACAACTCTCCTACAATACAACAACACAACTCTCTAAACAACACACAACACAACACAACACAACACAACTCTCCCTACACATACACAACACAACACCTCCCTACAGTACAACAT
Source organism: Homarus americanus (assembly GCF_018991925.1). Taxonomy (NCBI): domain Eukaryota; kingdom Metazoa; phylum Arthropoda; class Malacostraca; order Decapoda; family Nephropidae; genus Homarus; species Homarus americanus. The sequence continues at coordinate 17,435 of NW_024749684.1, forward strand.
AACACAACTCTCCCTACAATACAACACAACACAACCCCCCCAGTCAAACACAACACAACAAAACTCCACCTACAATACACACAACACAACTCTCCCTACATTACACAACACAACTCTCCCACAACACAACACAATCCTCCCTACAATACAACACAACACACTCTCCCTACAATACAACACAACACAACTCTCCCTACAATACAACACAACACAATCCCTCCATAATATACACACATACCTCCACAATAAACACAACACAACTTCTTACTACACATAAATACAAACACAATCCTCCTCTAATACTAACACAAAACACAATCCTCCTACAATACAACACAAACACAACTCTCCTACAATACAACACAACACAACTCTCCCTACAATACAACACAACACAATCCCCTATACAACACAACACAACACAACTCTCCTCTTCATAATATAACACAACACAACTCTCCCATACAATACAACACAACAAAATTTCTCCTACAATACTAACACAACACAACTCTCCTCATAATACAACACAACACAACTCTCCCTACAATACAACACAACACAACTCTCCTACAACAAAACACAACATACCTCCTCCCATTACACAACACAACTCTTTCATAATACACACACAACACAATCTCCACAACACAACACAACATACCTCCCTACATACTACACAACACAACTCTTACAATACAACAACACAACTCTCCCCTACAACACAACACAACACAACTCTCCCTACACATTACACAACACAACTCTCCCTACAATACTACACAACACAACTCTCCCCATAATACAACACAACACAACTCTTACACTACACAACACACTCTCCTTACAATACAAATAACACAACTCTTCCCTACAATACAACACAACATAACTCTCCCTACAATACAACACAACACAATCCCTCCATAATAAAACACAACACAACTCTCACTAATACAACACAACACAACTCCTTACAATACAACACAACACAACTCCTACCTAATACAACACAAATACAACTCTCACTACAACACAACACAACACAACTCTCCCTACAACACAACACAACACAATTCTCCCTACAATTATACACAACACAACTCTCCTACAATACAACACAACACAATCCTCCCTACAACACAACACAACACAACTTTCCCTACAATACAAACAACACAACTCTCTCCTCCATCATACAACATAATTCTGTACAATACTACACAACACAACTTCTTACATAATACAACCCCAACACAACTATCCCTACAATACAACACAACACAAATAATAAACTTCCCAAAATACTACACAACACAACTCTCCCTACAATACAACACAATACAACTCTCCCTACAATACACCACAACACAACTCTCCCCACAATACAACACAACACAATCCTCCCTACAATACAACACAACACAACCTCCCAACAACACAACACACAACACAACCTCCAGTACAACACAACACAACACAACCTCCTTACAATACTACACAACACAACCTCCCACAATACTACACAACACAACTCTCCCTACAATACAACACAAACACAATTCTCCTTATAAATAAATACACAACATAATCTCTCCTATAATATACACAACTCTCCAAATATACACATAACATAATCTCTCTCTTACAAAATAACACATAAATACAATTTCTCTATATAATATATACAATACACTTCCTTAATACAATAACATAACATAATTCTTCTTACAATACAATACACATAATCTCTCTTTCATATTATATAAATACAATCTCTCTATCATATAACATAAATACAATCTCTTTGCATATAAATACAACATAACTTCTCTTACAACATAAATACATAAATACAATCTCTCTACACACATACATAAATACAACTTCATAATACAATACAACACAACTCTCCCTACAACATAACACATACAACTCTCCCTACAATACTACACAACACACTCTCCCCTACAATACATAACACAACACAACTCTCTACATAACACAACACAACACAACACAACTCTCCCTCTACACATATACAACACAACACTTCCCTACAGTACAACACACAACACAACTCTCCCTACAACATAACACAATTCTCCCTACAGTCAAACACAACACAACAAACTCTACCTACAATACTACAACAACACAACTTCCCTTACAATACTGCACAACACAACTCCTCCCTACAATAAAACACAACACAACTCTCCCTACAAAACAACACACAAACCACAACTCTCCCTACAATACAACACAACACAACTCCCTCACAATACAACACAACACAACTCTCACTACAATACAACACAACACAACTCTCCCTAATACAACACAACACAACACAACTTCCCACAATACTAACACAACACAACTCTCTACAGTCAACACAACACAACACAACTCCCTACAACACAACACAACACAACTCTCCCTACACAATACACACACACAACCCCTACCATAACAATAATACAACCTCCCTACAATACAACAACCAACACAACTCTCCCTACAATACAACACAACACAACTCTCCCTACAACACAACACACCACAACAAAATTCTCCCTATAATACAACACAACAATAACTCTTCCCTACAACACAACACAACACAACACAACTCTCCCTACAAATATTACAAACACAACCCTCCCTACAACATACAACACAACACAACTCTCCCACAATACTACACAACACAATCCTCCCTACACAAACACAACACAACTTCCCTACAATACAACACATAACACAACTCTCCTACAATACAACACAACACAACTTCTCCTACAATATAACATAAATACAATCCCCTACTACAATACAACATACAACACAACTTTCCTACAATACACACAACATAACATAACTTCACTACAACACAACATAACACAATCTCCCTATAATTATACACAACACAACTCTCCCTACAATAACATAACACAACTCTCCCTACAACACAACACAACACAACTCTTCCCTACAATACAACACAACACAACTCTTCCTACACATAAACATAACTCTGTACAATACTACACAACACAACTTTACTACAACACAACACAACACAACTATCCTACAGTACAACACAACATAACACAAACTTCTCCCTAAAATACTACAAATACAACTCTCCCTACAATACAACACAATACAACTCTCCCTACAATAAACACTAACACAACTTCCCTACAATACAAACACAACACAACTCTCCCTACACAACATACATAACTCTCCTACAATACAACACAACACAACTTCTACATACAATATAACACAACACAACTTCTCCCATAATACAATACAACATAACTTCTCCTTACAATACTACATAAATACAACTTCCTACAATACATAACACAACACAACTTCTCCTTACAAATAACACACACAATACCTTCCCTACACATAAATACAACACAACTTCTCCCTACAATAACATAACAAATCCCTACAACACATAACACAACAACCCCTTAATACAACATAACACAAACTCTCCCTACAACACTAACACAATCCTCCCTACAATAACACAACACAACTCTCCCTACAATACAACACAACACAACTTCCCTACAATACAACACAACACAACTCCCTACAATACAACACAACACAACCTCTCCCTACACAAACACAATACAACAAACTCTCCTACAATACAACAACACAACTTCTCCCTACAATACAACACAACACAACTCCTCCCTACAATAAACACACAACACAACTCTCCCATAAACAACACAACCCACTCCCTACAATACAACACAACACAACTTCTCCTACAATACACAACACAACACAACTCTCCCACAATACAACACAACACAACTTTCCCTACAATACAACACACAACACAACTTCCTACAAACAACACAACACAACTCCATACAACACACACAACAAATCCTCCCTACAATACTACAACACAACTCTCCCCTACAACACAACACAACTCTCCCTACAATACAACAACAACACAACTCTCCCTACAGCACTACAACACACAACACAATCCTCCCTACAATACAACACAACACAACTCTCCCTACAATACATACAACACAATCCTCCCTACAATACAACACAACACAACTCTCCCAACATTAAACATAACATACTTTCCCTACATAAATACACAAATACACATAACCCTCTTACTACTACAAATACAAATACTTTCTTACAATAACTACATAACACAACTCTTCTTTGCATTAAATACATAAATAAACTTTACTATAACATAACATAACATACTTCTCTTACAAATAACACACAATATCTGCTTCAATAATATACATAAATATAACTCTTTACTATAACATACATAACATAACTTCTCATAACATAAATATTAACATAAATATAACTTTCTATAATTACAATAATACAATATTAACTTTCCTTTAATAATACAACACAATCTCTTTAATACAACATAACATAACTCTCCCTACAATACAACACAACACAACTCTCCCTACAATACAACATAACACAACTCTCCTAAACATCAAACACAACTAACAAACTTCTCCCTACATACACACACAACACAACTCTCCTACAATATTACATAACATAACTTCCCCTACAACACAAACACAACACAACTCTCCTACACATACATAAATATATTTCTAAGATACACATATACAATTCTTCCTACATATAAATAAACATAATCTCTCCTTACAATATAACATAACATACCCTCTTGCTATAATATAAATATAATATAAATAAAATCTCCTCTTAATATTATACAAAATACAATCCTCTTTACAATATAATATAAATACAACTTCTCTTTGCAATAAATACAACATACCCTCTTAAATAAAATACACATAACATAACTTCTCCTTTACACATAACATAAAATACAACTTCTTTCTAATATTTACAAATACAACTCTCTTTAATAACATAACATCAACCCTTCCTCTTTTAATATATATAAATACAATTTCTTTATAATACAACATAAATACAAATACACTTTCCTTACACATATATACACAACACTTCCCCTAGTATAAATACAAACATAACTTCTCTATAACATAACATAAATACAATCTCTCATAGTCAAACATAACATAAATAAAATTTCTACTTACAATACTACATAAATACAATCTCTCCCATAATAATGTACAAATACAACTTCTCTTACAATATAACATAACACATAACTCTCTCCTTACATGGCTACATAACATACACTTCTCCCTTAACAATATAGCACAACACAACTTCTCCTAAAATACAACACAACACAACTTCCTCCCAATACTAATACAACACAACTCTCCCTACAATAAACACAAACACAACTCTACTACAATACAACACAACACAACTCTCCCTACAATACACAACACAACACAACTCGCTCTACAATACAAACACAAACACAACTCTCCCTTACAATACAACATAAATACAACTTCTCCCTTTACACACAATACAAACACAACACAACTTCTCCTTACAAATACAAATACAACATAACTTCTCTCTTACAATTATATTACACAATACAACTTCTCCTATAATACAAATACAACTCTCCCTACAACACAACACAACACAACCTCTCCCTACAATACAACATAACATAACTCTTCCTACAATACAAAAATTCTCTGTACAATACTACACAACACAACTCACTACAATACAACACAACACAACTATCCCTACAGTACAACACAACACAACACAACCTCCCTAAAATACTACACAACACAACTTTCCCTACAATACAACATACAATACAACTCTCTCCCCCTACAATACAACACACAACACAACTCTCCCAATACAACACAACACAACTCTCCTACAACATAATACAACTCTCCCTACAACACAACACAACACAATCCCTTGCTACAGTACAACACAAATATAAAAATCTCTTCCTTTACACATTACATAAATACAATTTCTTCTTTATAATATTACATAATACAATCTTCCTTAATATTACAATATAATACAATCTCTTACAAATAAAATACAACATACAATATATAAATACAATCTCTTCCTTATAATATTTACATAACATAATCTCTTCCTATATAACATAACATAAATACAATTTCTCTTATAATAATATATAAATACAATTTCTCTATAATATAAATACAATATAACTTCTCTCTCTTAAAATACACATAAATACAACTTCCCTTATAATATACACATAAATAAATCTCTTCTTACAATATACATAACATAAATTTTCACATAACATAATACAATCTCTTACAATATAACATAACATAACTTCTCCTTACACATACATAATACAAATACAATCTCTTCTTCTATATAACATAACACAATTTTACACATAAATACAAATTTCCTCATAATATCACATAAATATAATTTCTCTTTATACACACATAAATACAACTTCTTTACATACATAACACAACATAAATACAATTCTCCCTATACATATACAACACTCTCCTGTATAACATAACACAATCCTCCTATAATATAACATAACACAATCTCCCTACATCAAACACATAACATACAAACTCTCCCTACAATACTACACAACACAACTCTCCCTACAATACAACACAACACAACTTCCCTACAACACAACACAACACAACTCTCCCTACAATACCACAACACAACTCTCCTACACATAACACAACACAACTCTCCCTACAATACAACACAAATACAATCCTCCCTACAATACTACACAAACACAACTCTCCCTACAATACAATACAACACAACCTCCTACAACACAACACAACACAAATACACCTCTCCCTTGCCAATAATACATACAAATAACATAACACCTCCTAAACTAATAACATAACACAACTCTCACTATAACATAAACACAACTTCCTAGAGAAGCCAAACAAAACTTCCAATAAATCTCCATAATACAATAAAATACAACTTCTCCCTACATACAACACAAACACAACCTTCCTTACAATATAAATACAAACACAACTTCTCTACACATACATAAACACAACACTCCTCCTTACAATATAACATAACACAACTTCCCCCTACAAAATAACACAACACAACCCTCCCTTTAACAATACAACATAACACAACTTTCTACAATACTACATACAACACAACTCTCCTACAAATACAACACAACACAACTTCTCTCCTTTCTAATATTAAATATAAACATAATTCTCTTTAAGTAATACAATATATAAATACAATTTTTCTTATAACATACATACATACCCTTCCTATAATACTACATATACATAACCTTCTTTCATATAATACATACATAATCTTCTTATAATACAATATAAATACAATCTTCTTCTATAAATATAACATAAATACAATCTTATAATACTATATAAATACAACTCTTTTATACATAACATAAATACAATTTTCCTTAAATATAACACATACAAACTTTCTATAATATACATAAATACACAACTTCTCTCTATAATATACACATAAATACAACTTTCTATACAACACAACATAACTTCCTACAATACTACACAAATACAACACCTCCCTACAATACAACACAACACAACTCTCCCCATAACATAACACAACACAACTCTCCCTACAAACACAATACAACACAACTCTCCCTACAACACTACAACACAACCTCCCTACAATACAACACAACACAACTCTCCCTACAACACAACACAACACAACTCTCCCTACAATACTACAACACAACTCTTCCTACAATACAACACAACACAACTCTCCCTACAACACAACACAACACAACTCTCCCACAATACTCAACACAACCCTCCTATAATACAACACAAAATACAACTCTCTACAACATAAACACAACACAACACACCTCCCTACAATACTACACAACACAACTCTCCCTACACTCAAACACAACACAACAAAACCTCCCTAAGCAATACTACACAACACAACTCTCCCTACAATACTACACACAACACAACTCTCCCAACAATACAAATACAACACATCCTCCCTAATATTACACAACACACTCTCATAATACAACAATACATAATCTCTCTAATAAATACAAATACAATCTCTCCTCTACAATACAACATAACACAACCCTCCTACAATAAAACACAAATAATCCCCTACAATATCACAACTCTCCCTACAATACTACATAACACAACTCTTCCTACAATACAACACACAACACAACTCTACTACAATACAACACAACATAACTCTCCCTACAATACAACACAACACAACACAACTCTCCCATAAATACAACACAACACAATCCTCCCAATATACACAAACATACCTCCCTACAATACAACACAAACCTCTCCTAAAACACAACACAACACAACTCTCCCCTACAATACAACACACAAAACAATCTCCCTACAATACAACATAACTCCTACAATACTACACAACACAACTCCCACTACAATACAACTCAACACAACTATCCCTACAGTACAACACACAAACACAACACAAACTCTCCCTAAAATACACCTAACACAACTTTTCCTACAATACAACACAATACAACTTTCTCCCTTACAATACAACAACACAACACAACTCTCCCTTACAGTACAAATACAACATAACTCTCCTAATACAACACAACACAACTCTCCTACAGTCAACCACAACATAACCACAACAAAATCCTCCCTACACATCACAACACAACTTCTCCCTAACAATAACAACATAACTTCTCCTTTACAAATAAAACACAACACAACCCTCCCTACACACAACACAACACATCTTCCTAATACAACATAACACAACTCTCCTACACACAAACATAACAACACAACTCTCCCAATACAACATACAACACAACTTCCACAGTACAACACAACACAACAAAACTCTCCCTACAATACTACACAACACAACTCTCCTTACAATACTACACACACACAAATACAATCCTCCCTAAACAATACAAATACAACACACACCCTCCCTACAACACAACACAACACAACTTCCCTTACAATACTACACAACACAACTCTTTGCTAATAATACACATACAATTTCTCCCTACAATACAACACAACACAATTCTCCTACAATACAACAAAACACAATCTTTCCATAACATAAACATAAATACAATTCTCAAGCAATACAACAAAATACAATCTCTCCTACACATATAATATAACACAACTCTCCCTTAAGCATTCAAATACACAACATAAATAAAATCCTAATAATAATACTACAACAACACAACTCTCCCTACAATACAAATACAACTCTTCCTTGGCATAAACATACAAACAACTTCTCCCTACAAACAATACAAACTTCAACTCTCCTCTACAATACAACAAACACAATCTCTTTACAATCATATAAACACAACATAATCTCTACTATAATATAACATAATATACTTCTCTACATAATATAAATATAAATACAATCTTCTTTACACATATACAATACACCTCTTTCAAAGCCAATATACAATACACCCTTCCTATAAATATAAATACACATAACCTCTTCCTTACATATAAACATAACTTTACCTAATATAGCATAATACAATCTCTTCCTAATATACAAATATATCATAAACACAATCTCCTCTACAATATAACATAAACACAATCTCCCATAACACAAATATACACAAATCTGCCTTCTAATACTAACATAAATACAACTCTTTCCTACAAATACAACACAACACACACAACTCTCCCTACACATATAATACAACACACCGCTCTCCCTACAATACAACAAATACACATAACACAACTCTCCTTACAATACAACATAACATACACCCTCCCATAACCAAACATAAATACAAACAAAATCCTCCCTACAATACTACACACATAAATACAACTTCTCCCCTACAATACAACAAAAACACAACTTCTCCTTACATAACATAAATACAAATTTCTCCCTACAATACAACATAAATACAACTCCTACAATACAACACAACACAACTGTTACCATAATACAACACAACAAAACTCTCCCTACAATTTCCATACAAATGCACAACTCTCCCTACAATACAAATACAACACAACTCTCCTACAACACAAACACAACACAACTCTCCCTACAATACAACACAACACAACTCTTCCTACAATACAACACAACCCTGTACAATACTACACAACACAACTCTCCCTACAATACAACACAACACAACTATCCCTACATAATACAAACACAACAACTCCCTACTACAATACAACATAACACAATCTTATCCTTTACAATACAAATACAACACAACACAAACTTCCCTAAAATACTACACAAACACAATCTCTTTCCTAATACAACATAATAAAACTTTCTCTCTACACATAAATACACATAAATACAACTTCTCTTACACATAACACATAAAACATAACTCTCCCTACAATACAACATAACACAACTTCCCTACACACTACAATAACACAACTTCCCTACACATAAATACAAACACAACTTCTCCTTACAATACTACACAACACAACTCCTATAATACAACACAACACATATCCCTACAACACACAACACAACTTCCTAATACTACACAACACAATCTCCCTACACATAACACAACACACAATCCTTAAACAATACAACACAAATACAACACAACCTCCATACAATACAACACAACACAACTCTCCCTACAACAAAACACAACACAACTCTCCCTACAATACTACACAACACAACTCTCTACAATACAACACAACACAACCCCCTACAACACAACACAACACAACTTCCTACAATATCATACAAACACAACTTCTACAATAATACAACACACAACACAACTCTCCCTACAAATACAACACAACACAACTCTCCCCTTACAATACAAACAACACAACTCTCCCCAATACAACACAAACACAACTCTAAACAACACAACACAACACAACACAACTCTCCCTACAATATTACATAACACAACACCTCCCTACAGTACAACACAACACAACTCTCCTCCCTACAACAACATAACACAATCCTCCCTACAGCACACAACACAACAAAAACTCTACCTACAATACTACACAACACAACTCTCCAACAATACCACAAACACAACTTCTCTACAATACAACACAACACAACTCTCCCTACAATACTACTACAAACACACTCTCCTTCACACAACATAACACAACTCTCCCTTACATTACAATATAAATACAACTCTCCCTTACAATACTACACAACACAACCTTCCCTATATTAACATAACATAAACACAATCTCCCTACACATAACACAACATAACTTCTCCCTATAATATAACATAACATAACTTGCTAATACAACATAAACACAACTTTACTATACATAACATAACACAACTTTCTCCTTACATTACAACACACAAACATAACATAACTTCTCTAACATAACATAAATACAATCCTCCCCAAATTATAATAAATACAACTCTCCCTTACAATACAATACCTAAATACAATCTCTTACAATACAACATAACACAACCTCCCTACACATAACACAAAATACAATCTTCTTCCTATAATACAACATAATTCTTTCACTAATACTACATAACACAACTCTCCTACACATAACACAACACAACTCTCCCTACAGTACAAATACAACACAAATACAAATCCCTCCTTAAAATACTACACAACACAACTTTTCCTTAACACATAACACAATACAACTTCTCCTTACAATACAACACAACACAACTCTCCCTACAATACACATACAACACAATCCTCCCTACAATACAACACATAACACAACTCTCCCTACAACACATAACACAACACAACCTCCCACAATACAACACAACACAACAAAAATCCTCCCTACAATACAACACAACACAACTCTCCCTACAATACAACACAAACACAATCCTCCCTACAATACAACACACACAACACAACTCTCCTACAAATACAACACAACACAACTCTCCCTACAATACTACACAACACACCCTCCTACAATACTACACAAACACTAACCCTCCCAACAACACAACACAACACAACTCTCCCTACAATACAACACAACACAACTCTCCCTACAATACAACACATAACAATATAATTCCTTTACAATATAACAAACAATTCTCTTAAATTTACACTACACATAATTCCTTCTATAATACACACATAAATACACTTCTTCCTTATATTACAATATTAAATACAACTTCTTCCTATAAATATAAATAAAACACAATCTCTCTATAATATATACAAATAACACAACTCTTCCTATAATACAAATACATAACACAACTTCTCCTTACAATATAACATAACTTCTCCTTACACATTATACAAATACACTTCTCTAGTAAATACAACACAACACAAACTTCTTTCTATAAATACAAATACAACACAAATACAACTCTTCCTTTACACATAATATTAAATACAACACCTCCCTTACAGTACAACACAAACACAACTCTCCCTACAATACAACACAACAATCCTCCCTACACAAACACACAACACAACAAAATTCCCTACCTACAATACTACAACAACACAACCTCCTACATCAAACACAACACAACAAAACTCTCCCTACAATACTACAACAACACAACTCTCCCTACAAAACAACACAACACAACTCTCCCACAATACAACACACAACACAACTCTCCCTACAATACAACACAAACACAATCCCTCACTACAATACAACACAACACAACTCTCTCCCTACACATACACAACACACCACAAACTTCCCACATACATAAACACAACTTTCCTATATAATAACACAACATAAATAAACTTCCCTACAATAATACTACACAAACACAACTCTCCCTACAATACTACACACAACACAACTCTCCCTACATAACACAAACACAACTCTCCCCTCTAAATACAACATAAACACAACTCTCCCTACACATTACACAACACAACTTCTACAATACAACACAACACAACTCTCCCTACAACACAACACAACACAACTCTCCCCTACATACATAACAAACACAATCCCTCTCTACAATACAACATAAACACAACCTCTCCCTACAATACAACACAACACACCCTTCCTTAATATAACACAACACAACTTTCCCTACAATACAACATACACAACTTCTAAATAACATAACACAACACAACAACCTTCTCCCTACACATACACAACACAACATCTCCCTACAATAATAACACAACACAACCTCCAATACAACATATAACACAACTCTCCCACATCAAACACAACACAACAAAACTCTCCCTACAATACTACACAACACAACTCTCCCTACAATACTACACAACACAACTCTCCCTACAATACAAATACAACACAACTCTCCTTACAATACAACACAACACAACTCTCCCTAATACACACACAACACAACTCTCCCTACAATACAACAAACACAATCCTCCCTACAATACACAAACACAACACAATCCTCCCACAATACAACACAAACACAACTCTCCATAATACAACACAACACAACCTCCTACAATACAACACAACACAACTCTCCCTACACTAAACACAACACAACAAAATCCCTCCCTACAATACAACACAACACAACTCTCCCTACAATACAACACAACCACAACTCTCCCTACACACTACATACAACACACCCTTACAACACAACACAACACAATCCTCCTTACACATTTCAATAACACAATCTCCCCTACAATACAATACAACACATAACTCTCCTTACAATACAACACAACACAATCCTCTCTACAACACAACAACACAACACAACACACTCTCCTGTAGAGTGAGGTACAACACAACACCTCCCTTTACAGTGCATAACATAAATACAATCCCTCCCTACAATACAACACAACACAACTCTCCCAGTCAAACACAACACAACAAAACTCTCCCTAGCTAACACTACACAACACAATCCTCCCTACAATACTGCAAACACAACTCTCCCTTACAACACAACAACACAACACAATCCTCCCTACACACTACACCAACACAATCCCCTCACAATACAACACTAAACACAATCCTCCTTAAACACAACACAACACAACTCTCCCTACAATACTACACAACATTAACTCTCCTTGCTAATACAACACAACACAATCCCTCTCTACAACACAACACAACACAACACAACTCTCCCCACACATTACACAACACAACACCTCCTACAGTACAACACAACACAATCCTCCCTACACATAACACAACACAATCCTCCCTTACAACACAACACACAACACAACACCTCCTACAATAAAACATAACACAATCAACTCTCCTAAAACAACACAACACAACAACACAACACAACTTCTCCCCACACACACACACATATAACCTCTCCCCGCAATAGCCAACACAACACATCCCTCCCCACAATACAACATTAAACATTCAACTCTTCTACAACACAACACAACACAACACTAACCCTCCCCACATACATAACACACCTCCTACAGTACAACACAACACAACTTCCCTACAATATAACATAACACAACTTCCCACAGTCAAACACAACACAACAAACTCTCCTACACACACACAACATTAAATCCTCCTGCACATTGCAAAAACACAATCCTCTCCTACTAAATACAAATACTAAATTACAACTCCTCCCTAAATTTACTTCACATCACTAAATTCACTAACTCTCTTGCTAAATTTCTATTAAACATTAAAATTACTAACCTCCTAAAAAACACACAAATTTAAACAATAACCTCCCTTGCTAACACTTGCCACACCAACCCAACTCCTACCAATTACAAATCATTTTTAACCACTAACCTCTTGCACAAACACAAACACAACACTAAACACAATCTCCTAACATTACACACAACACCTCCCTACACACAACACAACACAACTCTCCTACAATACAACACAACACAATCTCCCACAGTCAAACACACCCAACAAAATCCCCCAATACTAGCACAACACAATCCTCCCCACACATACACAACACAATCCTCTCACAATACAACACAACACAATCCTCCCTACACACATACACACACGCAGACAACACCTCCTCACACAAGGTATGATGCCAACACAACTCTCTCCCCTACAAACAACACAAATAATAACCTCCTATAATACAGTTCATTTAAATACAACTTTTCTACAATACTTACATGAAATATTAACTCTCCCTAAATACAAATAATAAATACAATCCTCCCCACATTACTACACAACATAACTCTCCTTACAGTCACAACACAACACAACTTTCCCTACAACACAACACACGTCAACACAATCCCCCTCCCTTACAATACTACACAACATTAACTCTCCCTACAATACAACACAACACAATCCTCCCTTACAATACAACACAACACAACTCTCCTACAACACAACACAACACAATCCTCCTGTTAACATACATAACACAATCCTTTACAATACAACACAACACAACTTCTCCTACAACACAACACAACACAACTCTCCCCTACAATACTACTACACAACACAACCTCCCTACACATACAACACAACACAACTTTCTACAACACAACACAACACACAACACAATTCTCCACAATATTACACAACACAACACCTCCTACAGTATACAACACAACACAACTTCCCTACAATATACAACACAACATAACTCTCCCATAGTCAAACACAACGCAACAAAACTCTCCCTACAATATTTCATACAACATAACTCCCTCCTTACAATACTGCATAACACAATCCTCCCTACAACACAACACAACACAATCCTCCCTTGCTAATACTACACAACATTAACTCTCTTGCTAACATAAATGAAGAAGCCAACCTCTTCCCCATAACACAACACAACACAACTCTCCAGCTAACACACCATGAATCTCCCTAGAAATAAACACAACACAACAAAATTCTCTCACACACATACACACACAATCCTCCTACACATTTACACATAACACAATCCTCCACAATACAACACAACACAACTCTCTACAACACACAACACAACACAACACACCTGTCCCTACACATTACATAACATAACTCTCCCACAGTCAAAACACAACATAACAAAACTCTCTACAATACTACACAACACAACTCTCCACAATACTGCACAACACACCTCCTCCCCATAACACACAACACAACACAACTCTCCCTACACTACACAACACACTCTCCTCAATACAGCTACTACCACAACTCTCTCCCTACAATAGGAACACAACACAACTCTCCTACAATACTACACACAGCACAACTCTCCCTACAATAAAACACAACACAACTCTTACTAATACAACATAACACAACTTCTCCCTACAACACAACACAACACAACTCTCCCTACACTATACACAACACAACTCTCCCTTACAATACAACATAACACAACTCTCCCCACAACACAACACAACACAATCCCCTCCCTACACTACAACACAACACAATCCCTTTCCTACAATACAACACAATTTCTGTACAATACTACACAACATAACTCTCACTACACATAACTCAACACAACTATCCCTACAGTACAACACAACACAACACAAACTCTCCCTTAAAATACTACACAACACAACTTTCTTCCCCATAATACAACATTAATACAAGTCTCCCTACACACAACACAACACAATCCTCCCTACACAACACAACACAACTCTCCCTACAATATAACACAACACAATCCTCCTACAACACAACACAACACAATCCCTGCATAGTACAACACAACATAACAAATCCTCTCTACACATTTACACAACACAATCTCTCCCTACAATACTACATACAACACAACTCTCTCCTTACAATATAACACAACATAACTTCTCCCTACAAATAAACACACAACACAACTCTCCCTTTACAATACTACACAACACAACTTCCCTTACAACACAACACAACACACCCTCCCTACACACATACAACACAATCCTCCTACAATACAACACACAACTTTCCCTACACACAACACAACACAACTCTCCCCTACAACAAAACACAACACAACTCTCTTTACACATTACACACAACACACCTCTTTCTATAATACAACAACACAACACAACTTCCCCACAACACAACATAACACAACTTGCTATAGTACAACACAACACAACAAACTCTCCCTTGCTAATATTTACATTAACACAACTTCTCCTTTACAATACTACACAACACAACTCTCTATAATACAACACAACACAACTCTCCTTACAAATAAAACACAACACAATCCTCTCATAATACTACACAACACACCTCCCTACAATTGTTTATATACAACATTAAATCCTCCCTACAACACAACACAACACAACTTCTCCCATAATACTACACAACACAATCCTCCTACAATACAACACAACAACTCTCCCTAAGGTCATAACACAACACAACTCTTTCTACAACATAACACAACACAACACAACTCTCCCTACAATATTACACAACACAACACCTCCCTACAGTACAACACAACACAACTCTCCCTACAATATAACACACAACACAACTCTCCCCACAGTCAAAACACAACACAACAAAACTCTCCTAATACTTACACAACACAACTCTCCCTTGCTAATACTGTAAAACATCATAACTCTCCCTACAACACAACACAACACAATCCTCCCTAATATTTACACAACATAACTTTCTCACAATACAACACAACATAACTCTCCTTAAACACAACACAACACAACTCTCCCTACAATACTACACATTACAACTCTCCCAATACAACACAACACAATCCCCTACAACACAACACAACACAACACAATCCCTCCTTACAATATTACACAACACAACACCTCCCTACAGTACAACACAACACAACTCTCCCTACAATACAACACAACACAATCCTCCCCACAACACAACACAACACAACACAACACCTCCAATACAACACAACACAACTCTCTCCCTACAATACAACACAACACAACACAACCTCCCTACAACACAACACAACACACCCTCCCTACAATACTACACAACACAACTCTCACTATAATAACAACACAACACAACTCTCCCTACAATACAACACAACACAACACAATCCTCCCACAATACAACACACACAACACAACTCTCCCTACAATACAACACAACACAACTCTCCCTACAATACAACACAACACAACTCTCCTTACAATACAACACAACACAACTCTCCCTACAATACAACACAACACAACTCTCCCACAGTCAAACACAACACAACAAACTCTTCCCAATACTACACACAACACAACTCTCCCTACAATACTACACAACACAATCCTCCTACAACACAAATACAATCCTCCCACAATACTACACAACAACTCTTCTACAATACACAACACAATCCTCCCTACAACACAACACAACACAACTCTCCCTACAATACTACACAACACAACTCCTCCCTACAATACAACACAACACAATCCTCCCTACAATACCACACACATCACAACTCCTACAATACAACACAACACAACTCTCCTACAACACAACACAACACAACTCCTCCCTACAATACTACACAACACAACTCCTCCCTACAATACAACACAACACAACTCTCCCTACAATACAACACAACACAACTCTCCCCACACTACACAACACACTCTCCCTACAATACAACACAACACAACCTCTCCTTACAATACAACACAACACAACTCTCCCTACTACACACAACACAACCTACAATAAAACACAACACAACTCTCACTACAATAACACAACACAACTCCCACAATACAACACAACACAACTCTGCCTATAATACAACACAACACAACTCCTCACTACAATACACAACACAACACAACTCTCTCCCTACAATACAACACAACACAACACAACCTCCCTACAACACAACACACCAACTCCCCTACACTATACACAACACAACTCTCCCTACAATACAACACAACACAACTCCCACAACACAACACAACAAACCTCTCCCTACAATACAACACAACACAACTCTCCTACAATAACACAATTCTCTGTACAATACTACACAACACAACTTCACTACAATACAACTCAACACAACTATCCCCAGTACAACACAACACAACACAAACTCTCCCTAAAATACTACACAACACAACTTTCCTACAATACAACACAATACAACCCTCTCCCACAATACAAACACAACACAATCCTCCCTACAATACAACACAACACAACTCCTCCCACAATACAACACAACACAACTCTCCCTACAACACAACACAACACAACTCCTCCTACAGTACAACACAACACAACAAACTCCTCCCTACAATACTACACAACACAACCTCCTACAATACTACACAACACAACCTCCCTACAATACAACACAACACAACTCTCCCTACAACACAACACAACCAATCCTCCCTACAATACTACACAACACAACTCTCCCTACAATACAACACAACACAACTCTCCCTACAACACAACACAACACAACTCCTCCTCCACTACACAACACAACTCTCCCACAACACACAATCCTCCCTACAATACAACACAACACAACCTCCCTACAACACAACACAACACACAACTCTCCCAATACTACACAACACAACTCTCTACAATACAACACAACACAATCCTCCCACACAACACAACACAACTCTCCCTACAATACTACACAACACAACTCCTCCCACAATACAACACAACACAACTCTCTACAACACAACACAAACACAACACAACACAATTCTCCTACAATATTAACACAACACAACACCTCCCTACAGTACAACACAACACAACTCTCCCATAATACAACACAACACAACTCTCCCTACAGTCAAACACAACACAACAAAACTCTCCCTACAATACTACACAACACACTCTCCCTACAATACTGCAAACACAATCCTCCCTACAACACAACACAACACAACTCTCCCTACAATACCATACAAACACAACTCTCCCTACAATACAACACAACACAACTCTCCCTACAATACAACACAACACAACCTCCCTACAATACAACACAACACAACTCTCCCTACAATACAACACAACACAATCCTCCCTACAACACAACACAACACAACTCCCTACAGTACAACACAACACAACAAAACTCTCCCTACAATACTACACAACACAATCCTCCCTACAATACTACACAACACAATCCCTCCCTTACACATACAACACAACTCTCCCTACAAATAAACACAACACAATCCTCCCTACAATACTACACAACACAATCCTCCTTACCACTACACAACACAACTCTCCCTACAACACAACACAACACAACTCTCCCTACAATACTACACAACACAACTCTCCCTACAAACAACACAACACAATCCTCCCACAACACAACACAACACAACTCTCCCTACTACTACAACAACACAACTTCCCTACAATACAACACAACACAATCCTCCCTACAATACAACACAACACAATCCTCCCTACAACACAACACAACACAACTCTCCCACAATACTACACAACACAATCCTCTACAATACAACACAACACAATCCTCCCTACTAACACAACACAATCCTCCCTACAATACACACCACTCTCCCTACAATACAACACAACACAACTCTCTACAACACAACACAACACAACACACCCTCCCTACAATATTAACACAACACAACACCTCCCTACAGTACAACACAACACAATCCTCCCTACAATACAACACAACACAACCTCCCACAGTCAAACACAACACAACAAAATCCCCCCCTACAATCTACAACAACACAACTCTCCCTACAATACTACACAACCTCCCTACAATACAACACAACACAATCCCTCCCTACAAACAACACAAACCTCAACTCCTACAATACAACACAACACAACCTCCCTACAATACAACACAACACAACCTCACCAACATAACACAACACAACTCTCCTACAATACAACACAACACAACACAACTCTCCTTCCAATACTACCAACACAACTCTTCTATACAACACAACACAACACAACTCCTCCCTACAACACAACACAACACAACTCTCCTACAATAATACACAACACAACTCTCACTACAATACAACACAACACAATCCTCCCTACAATACAACCATCACAACACAACCTCCCTTACACACAACACAACACAACTCCTCCCACAACACAACACACACACAACAAAATTCTCCACAATACTACACAACACAACTTTCCCTACAACACAAACACAACACAACACAACTCTCCCTACAACACATAACACAACACAACCCTCCCACAATACAACACAACACAACCTCCCACAATACAACACAACACAACTCTCCCTACACAAACACAACACAACAAAATCCTCCCTACAATACTACACAACACAACTCTCCCTACAATACAACACAACACAATCCTCCCTACAATACAACACAACACAACTCTCCCTACAATACAACACAACAACACTCCTCCCACACCATACACAACACAACTCTCCACAATACTACACAACACAACCTCCCTACAATACAACACAACACAACTCTCCCTACAATCCAACACAACACAACTCCTCCCACAACACAACACAACACAACTCCCTACACTATACACAACACAACTCCCACAATACAACACAACACAACTCTCCCTACAACACAACACAACACAACTCTCTCCCACAATACAACACACAACACAACTCTTCCTACAATACAACACACCCTCTGTACAATACTAATACAACACAACTTCACTACAATACAACTCAACACAACTATCCCTACAGTACAACACAACACAACACAAACTCCTCCCTAAAATACTACACAACACACAACTTTCCCACAATACAACACAACACAACTCCTCCACAATACACAACACAACACAACTCCTCCCTACAATACAACACAACACAACTCTCCTACAATACACAACACAACACAATCCTCCTACAACACAACACAACACAACTCTCCTACAACACAACACAACAAAACTCTCCCCATCACTACACAACACAACTCTCCCACAATACCACAACACAACTCTCCTACAATACAACACAACACAACCTCCCTACAACAAAACACAACACAACTCCTCCCTTACAATACTACACAACACAATCCTCCCTACAATACTAACACAACACAACTCTCCTACAACACAACACAACACAAACTTCCTCCCTACAATACTACACAACACAATCCTCCTACAATACAACACAACACAATCCTCCCTACAATACAACACAACACAATCCTCCTACAACAAAACACAACACAACTCTCCCTACAATACAACACAACACAACTCTCTACAATACAACACAACACAACTCTCCCTACAACACAACACAACACAACTCCTCCACAATACAACACAACACAAACTCTCCCTACAATACTACACAACACAACCTCCTACAATACAACACAACAACCTCCTTACAATACAACACAACACAACTCTCCCTACAAATAAACAAAACACAACTCTCCCTACAATACTACACAACACAACTCCCTACAATACTACACAACACAACTCTCCCTACAACACAACACAACACAATCCTCCCACAATACTACACAACACAACTCTCCCTACAATACAACACAACACAACTCCTACAATACAACACAACACAACTCTCTACAACACAACACAACACAACACAACTCTCTACAACACAACACAACACAACAACACAACTCTCCCTACAATATTACACAACACAACACCTCCCTACAGTACAACACAACACAACTCTCCCTACAATACAACACAACACAACTCTCCCTACAGTCAATCACAACAACAAAACTCTCCTAACATTTACACAACACAATCCTCCCTTACAATACTACACAACACAACTCTCCCACAACACAACACAACACAAATCCTCCTTACAATACTACACAACACAACTCTCTACAATACAACACAACACAATCCTCCCTACAACACAACACAACACAACTCCTCCCAATCACTAACAACACAATCCTCCCTACACAACACAACACAACTCTCTCTACAACACAACACAACACAACACAACTCTCCCTCAATACAATAAATACAACACCTCCCTACAATACAAACACAACACAACTCTCCTACAATACAACACAACACAACTCTCCTTACAACATAAACACAACACAACACCTCCCTTTCCAATAAAAACACAACACAACTCTCCCTAAACAACACAACACAACAACACAACACAACTCCTCCCTACTACAACACAACACAACTCTCCCTACAGTCAAAACACAACACAACAAAACTCTCCCTACAATACCACAACACAACTCTCCCTACAATACTACACAACACAACTCCCTACAATACAACACAACACACAACCTCCTACACCACATCAAACACACCTCCCTACAATACAACACAACACAACTCTCTCCCACAATACAACACAACACAACTCTCCCTACAATACTACACAACACAATTCTCCCTACAATAAAACACAACACAATCCCTCACTACAATACAACACAACACAACTCTCCCTACATTACACAACACAACTCTCCTACAATACAACACAACACAACTCTCAC
>NW_024749685.1:0-13759 GCF_018991925.1 Homarus americanus
CTGTTGACACAAACTCAGCTTTTGGTACAACTGTTGACACATACTCAGCTTCTGGTACAACTGTTGACACATACTCAGCTTCTGGTACAACCGCATACTCCAGCTTTTGGTACAACTGTTGACACATACTCAGCTTTTGGTACAACTGTTGACACATACTCAGCTTCTGGTACAACTGTTGACACATACTCAGCTTCTGGTACAACTGTTGACACATACTCAGCTTCTGGTACAACTGTTAACACATACTCAGCTTCTGGTACAACTGTTAACACATACTCAGCTTCTGGTACAACTGTTAACACATACTCAGCTTCTGGTACAACTGTTGACACATACTCAGCTTCTGGAACAACTGTTGACACATACTCAGCTTTTGGTACAACTGTTGACACATACTCAGCTTCTGGTACAACTGTTGACACATACTCAGCTTCTGGTACAACTGTTGACACATACTCAGCTTCTGGTACAACTGTTGACACATACTCAGCTTCTGGTGGGGCGACACATGGAACTCATATTAAGTCTTTTCCAATAACCAACGACAAGAGTATCTATTGACAATGTTGAGAGGAGTGTGAGGATTTTCGTTTGCTGCAGCACCTGTCACTTGGGCGGCGACGTTACTGTGTTGGATGAGACACCAAAGGGTAATTATTCATTAGTTGCCTCTCATCGCTGTAGTTTGTGATTATTGTGTTTTGTCCTGAATTTTTTACTTATGGTCTCAACACAGACAAATACATTTTTTTTATAAATAATGGCTTCCGTATCATACTGCACTGTACGCGTAGATAGATAGATAGGTAGACGGTTTATAAGCCACAGCAATTAAAAAATATATATCCAATTCTTTTTAAAGTGAAAAAGGGGAAGTCGTACCAACCATTTTCACGTTTTGTTTAAATATACTAAGTTTGTTTTATATTATATTCTGTCAGCAAATGTCTTCAACCAATTTCGATGTATTTTAATATGATGAGATTCAATGTGTAATCAGTAAGATTTTGTACTTAAATTTGCAATATTTATGCATCAAAAGTTATCCCTTTATTCACTTTCATATGTCGTTTCATTGTCATTAGGCTCCCAGCAGGCAGGGGTCACCTACAAAGTTACCTACTACTGCAATACTCTTAACCTTGTAAGGCTGGGAAAGCTATAAACCTTGACCTTGAAAGACTAAATTGACATAAACATTAATCTTACAAGGCTAAAACTCCCAGAAACGTTAACGATATAAGGTAAAAACTACCAAACATCTAATCGCTGTAATGTTAAAACTGAAACCAAACTTTTTCTCAACAAGTAAACATTTCAGGAGAGATTAAAACGTGCCATTGTCAGATTTTGTTACAAAGGCGTCCACTTGTCAATGACTGAAGATATTTGAAACATGATAACTGTAACAGAGACGGCAAGGGCCTTTCCTCGAGTATTACTCGTGTTACGAGTTGGGGATTTAGAATATAGTTAAAAGTCTACCCAGATCCCAACAGGTAACAAAAAAAACAAAACAAAGACAATCGGACTATAAAAGGGTAGACAAAGGATGCGAGTTTTCGTTGTGTATAATAGAGTACCATAAATTCCTTAACAAAATATTCAGCTTATAAATTACCCTTAACCAAACTTAACCTAAACATTAACAGTATATACATATTAATACAACATAAACAATTTTGAAGCAAGTGGACGTGGGGGAGGCAATACAAGATTACAAATACTTAAGTGAGGAGCTGAGATGGCTGACGAGTGAGGCTGAGTATAGTAGAAGACGGTAGGTAGTCACTGTGCCGTAGGTTTAGAGGATAGATGCTCCTGTGGTCACTTCCCAGAGTGTAGTCCTCTCTCCTCGAATTGGAGCTGACAAAGAAGACTTTGAGGAGGTGACGCAACAACCAGGATATGGAGAAGGGAAACCCGGGAGTGGTAACCAAGACGAGTCATACTCGTGTTTCGTCCCTAGATGGCGTTGCTCGTGGTGCTGGATAGGTAGATCAAGACAATAGATGGCGTGGCTCGTAGTGCTGGGTAGGTAGATCATGACAATTGGTGGCAGGGTTCGTAACACACACCCCCTCCAAAGACCTCCGTAGCGCGGGTGCGAAGGAGGTGATCACCTGGTACGTCTGGAGAGTAGCTGCTGCATTTCCACTGGAGCTCGGGATAAGGAGTCTGCAATCAGGTTGGATGAACGTGAGTGGGTTATGGTCGGTGAAGACTAGGGTTGTTTGTGGGCAAGACTGGAGGTAACATTCAAACTTCTTTATTGCCAACACCAGAGCCAGGGCCTCCTTCTCTATGGTCGAGTAGTTGGTCTGATGTTTTTTCAACTTGGCGGAGTAGTATGCCACAGGGTGAAGGACATCAGTGGTTGGGTCAGGTTGTAGGAGCACAGCCCCAACTCCGACACCACTAGCGTCGATTTGCAGATGGAAGGGCAAGGTGTAGTCAGGGGGGTGGACTACAGGCTTGGAGGCAAGGAAGGCTTTGAGGCAGTGGAAAGACTGGTCGCACCTCTGGTTCCAGATGTAAGGAACCGCAGAACTGGTAAGGTCTGTGAGGGGTCCGGCCACGCTGGAGAAGTTACTGCAGAACCGACGGTAGTAGCCGCACATCCCCAGGAAGCGCACGAGTTCCTTCCTCGTCCTTGGAGTGGGGAAGGATAAGATGGCTTTAACGTTTGCGTCCTTGGGTCTCACCATACCATGTCCAACGATATGTCCCAGGTAAGTCACTGAGGCCCGGCCAAAAGCAGATTTAGCCAGGTTTATGGTGAATCCAGTCTCTTGCAGTCGTGCGAACAGTATCTCCAAACGCACCAGATGTTCGTCCCAGCTGTCCGACACCACCACCAGGTCATGCAGGTAGGCGAACGTCCCACCTAGGTCATGAATAAGGTAGTTGATGGCCCTCTGGAATGTGGCCGGAGCATTAGAAAAGCCAAACGCCATAACCAAATATTGAAAAAGACCAAATGGAGTTATAAATGCTGAGATTATTTTTGCCCTATCCGTGAGTCCCACTTGATAATATCCTTTCAACAGGTCCACAGTACTGATAAATTTGGCACAGCCTATGCTGTCTATTATATCTTCAATCAAAGGTAAAGGGTAGGAGTCTGAGACAGTGACCTGGTTCACTTTACGATAATCGGTACAGAAACGAAAAGTGCCATCGGGTTTTGGAATGAGAAGGCAAGGTGAAGCCCAAGGGGAGGTACTAGGCTCAGCTAAGTTATGTTTTAACAAAAAGTCTACCTCCTTTTTCATAATCTCTCTTTTTTGTGGATTTAGTCGATAGGCTGATTGCCTAATGGGTTGTACATCATCTGAGATTAGCTTAATATCAAGTTTAAGTATATTGCAAAACCCTGGGAGGTCTGACGTGACTTTAGGAAATGTTGATAATAACTTAGTGAGATCTTTTGCTTCAGATGGATTTAGAACAGAAAAATACTCATCCAAGTTGTTGAGTATGTGACTGTTAGCAGGGTTCTCTTTAGAAAGAGGGAAGTCTAAATACTCCAATAGGTCCATGTCATCTGTCTCCGGCTACGGCCCTGACAAAACCGTATGCAATACAGGTAAGCTTATAGCCTCTGGGATGTCTTCCTCTGACTGCCTGGAATGGTAAAGTTTCATGAGATTAATGTGAACAAGTCGTGAATCTTTTCTGCGATCAGGAGTATGGACTATATAGTTGAGAGGAGATAGTTTATTAGCATTGATTTGAAAGTTTTGATGGAACCGTTCCAAGCAACCTTGGGACGGTGGGAAGTAAGCCGAAGATGTACAATGGTCCACACTGAGATCTTTCATCACCTGTTTGAACACAGATGGATCAGATTGTTGGGCTTTAATGAGCTCATCCCTACTAATGGTTTTATTGTACAGATCTTCTGTGGGTAGGAAGATATTGGAGGTGGTTTTAGATGAAGAAGGCCCATTTCGCACACTCTGTGACCGGGTGACAGCACAAGATGGGAAAAGGCGAGGAATAGTTTCTTCAAGGTCAGTGGTGGAGTTGACAGGTAAGGGAGAGTCGACTGTCTTTATGTTAGGAACCACTAGATCTCCTACCAAGTCATTACCCAATAATAAATGAATGCCGCACACAGGCATTGGGTCTTTCCTAATGGCTATTTGCACTTCCTCAGTAATCAAGGGACATTGGAGGTGCACTTTGGCTAAAGGATAGGAAGAATGGGATGAGAGATCTGAAATTAGAACACTCTCATTAGTAAATGCGGTAGATATATCAGGAATGACGTTAAACAGGAGGATAGATTGTGCTGCGCCCGTATCACGTAGTATACGAATAGGGAAAGAACGAGACCCCTCTATGATTGAAATTTTTCTCTCATAGGTGAATGAAGAGAAGAGATCCTGATGGGGCCTTTCCACATTGGTGGTTGCTATTGGTTTGGATTTGGGATCCAGGAAACTACTTTTAGCAGTTCGACACTTTGGGTGTTTACAAGACTGGATCGTATGGCCTGGTTTTTTACAGCAAGAACAATAAAACTTGGTTGCATCAGGGGGGGTAGGTGTGGGACCTTTCGACCTACCACTCACGTCCCCAAGGTTATCATCAGAGGAGGACCTAACATGCCGGAAGGTACCACGTTCCCTACGGCACAGTGACTCCACCAGCAAGGCGTACTCATCAGCCAGCTCAGCAGCACGTCCTAAATTAACCTCTCTACGCTCCTCCACATGCTTCAAGATGTGAAATGGTATCTTGCTCTTCCACTCCTCCAGGACTACCAAGTTTAACAAATCCTGAGGTGGCCATTAAGAAAACCTAGATAAATTAATTAATGGTCAAAAGATAAGATAAGTGGATTACCCTAGAAAATATCACGGCAGTGGATAACCAGAAAGTCCCGGAAACTACCCAAGTTATACCTAGGGAAATTACACTTATGAATATTGTTCTTCTGAGAATATCCTTAGATAAGGATAAGAGACTTGAAACGGGAAGGGCGTATTACGGCATAAATATAAAGATCCGGATTAACAGCCCTGAGATACTTGAAAGAGGAAGGGCGTATTACGGCATTTATATAAAGATCCGGATTAACAACCCTGAGATACTTGAAAGAGGACGGGCGTATTACGGCATTAATATAAAGATCCGGATTAACAACCCTGAGATACTTGAAAGAGGAAGGGCGTATTACGGCATTTATATAAAGATCCGGATTAACAACCCTGAGATACTTGAAAGAGGAAGGGCGTATTACGGCATTTTATATAAAGATCCAGATTAACAACCCTTGAGTTTGGTATGATTGACCCCGAATGAGATAATGAGAAGAACAATAATGGAGGCTTTATAATTATGGGGTCCTGGTAGAGCGGGCGTCCCAAGATATCACTTCACCCTAAACTAGTGACTATGGAACAGCCTACTCTGGAGTGAGGGTACGGCATTAAACAGATCCGGATTCTTCCCTACACTCGATAAGACTTACTACACGACTGCCACGTGTAATAACAGGTAAGCCTTATGATACTTGGAACCTAATATCCTACGTCTGTCACTCTTACTATACGATAATACCAATATATGCACACACATATGAAGGAAACTTTAAACCACCGTAAAGCAATTGTGAACAGAAGTGACTGGGAGGAATAATTAACAAGGAGTTACAAGGGAGGAAGGAATATGGTACTTAAGGTCGAGTCCTGTCACGGTCGCCATTTGTTACGAGTTGGGGATTTAGAATATAGTTAAATGTCTACCCAGATCCCAACAGGTAACAACAACAAAAAAAATACAAAGACAATCGGATTATAAAAGGGTAGACAAAGGATGCGAGTTTTTCAATCTGATCTGTCTGTGGTCACTTCCCAGAGTGTAGTCCTCTCTCCTCGAATTGGAGCTGACAAAGAAGACTTTGAGGAGGTGACGCAACAACCAGGATATGGAGAAGGGAAACCCGGGAGTGGTAACTAAGACGAGTCATACTCGTGTTTCGTCCCAAGATGGCGTTGCTCGTGGTGCTGGGTAGGTAGATCAGGACAATAGATGGCGTGGTTCGTAGTGCTGGGTAGGTAGATCATGACAATTGGTGGCGGGGTTCGTAACACTCGTCAGAACACTGACTCTGAGGGTAAATATAAATAAAGAAAGAGATGAGAGCTCTGCTAATGTGCAATGCTAAACATTTCGTGATAAAGTCATTATGAAGGTAAAGTGGCTTAGACTACACTTGGCCCGCAGGTGACAGTAGTATTGATCTTGTCAGGCTGAAACTTCCATACAACATAATCCCGTAAGAGTGAAACTACTTTAAACCTTAACTGTTTAAGGCAAAAATATCCAGCACCTTCACCCCGTTAAGCTAGACTGGAACAGCAAATTTTGTTATCATAATGGCCTTGCAAAATAACATCTCCCACTCAGAGAGTTTTCACAGTCATCAGCTGCTCCATTTTCATAATCTTCTCTGGCTCTACCACCTTCCTTTTTCTCTCCATTTACACTACCCCTCTTCTCTCTTCTTCTTCTTTCTCCTTCAAGTATCGTATTTTATCCATTTTCCTTCTCTTCACATCATCCCAAAGGAGAATGTTTATTTTTCCCACACAACAACTATCTCTTCCCAGAACCATCGATTCAGATCCTTATTCTCCTGGAAAGAAAGGGATGTTCCTCCATTTCATCCTTCAGCCGTGGCTCTCACCCTTCTGATGGAACAAGTTTCTTCCTTAATCTATATCCGTAAGCTTCACTGCCTTTGTGGTTAAAATAAACGCGTCTTTCTTCTAACAACCATCAGACTTCTCATCTTGCTAACTCCTAGAACATATTCCTTCTCCACTCATATTGCTTCTCCACTTACGCTGCCCCTCCACCTACATTCCTCCTGCTTCTCCACCTATACTCCCCCTGCTCCTCCACCTATACTGATCATGCCCCTCCTCTTACACGCCTCCGACTGCCCCTCTACCCACATTGTACCTCTACCTTTGCTGTTCCTTCACTTGCTGACCTATTGCAACATTTACTTTCATGGATATTATTCCTTACGTATTTGCTCTCTTAATTCAAATATAAGCGGTTCACGTAGAGATCAGCTTCCAAGAAATTTTTCACCTTATGATTAAATTTCTTAACGATATCTGGGGGGCTGGGCTGAGTTGGCGTTAAGGTGGTTAATCTTAAGGTAAAATATGCAAGGGGAGCTAATATTCACGTGATATTAAGAAGCTTACATTTACAAAAACGATTAAAACTAAACCTTACTGTTCAGTGTTTCAACATCACGTAAAACGTATGAAATATATTAAGTCTGGTATAAAAAATATCCATGATAAAGTTAGATTGAAGAGCTTATGTTACGTTACGGCTTCCACGGATTTTACCCCCTAAAGAAATACTAGCGTTTTGTGCGGTGAATACACGCTGTAGAGCAGCGTGTTACAGCATCACACTCAGGGTGGGGAGACATGAAGAATGGTGTAGGTAATGGGCAGGGAAAGTGAAGAATGGTGTATAGAGAGCAGGGAGAATGAAGGATGGTAAGTAGGGGGAGAGGTAGAGTGAGGGGTGGTAGGTTAAGGGTAAGGAGAGTGAAGGATTGTAGGTAGGGAACAGAGAGAGTAAGGGATGGTAGGTTAAGGGTACTGGGTAGGGAGAGTGATGGATGGTAGGTTAAGGGTAAGGAGAGTGAAGGAGTGTAGGTAGGGAACAGAGAGAGTAAGGGATGGTAGGTTAAGGGTACTGGGTAGGGAGAGTGATGGATGGTAGGTTAAGGGTAGGGAGAGTGAGAGATGGTAGGTAAGGGGCAGGGAGAGTGAAGGATGGTAGGTTAAGGGTAGGGAGAGTGAGAGATGGTAGGTAAGAGGCAGGGAGAGTGAAGGATATCGTAAGAAAGAAGAACAGGAGTGAGGAGTATGGCCAAGAGGTGTAAGTGTACCTCCAGTAAGCAATAAATTATTCATTGTCGATCTTCACAGTAATGAAACAATAACAGACAGTGTATATATACTAAAGCGTTGTCTATCCTGGGGAAAATATTTTAAAACACACTATTTTAGATTTATCGAGAGAAAACACAGGTAGCCATCCTATTTAAAAAATATAACTTAAGTAACCACAGTAAAGCGTCTAAATCTCACAGAGTAAAAAGAGAATGAGTGGAGTGCTTTAGCGGATCTCTGGGCCAAGTGAGCAAGAAGGTCCACCTCTCCTCGGACAGTTTTATCTCGTCCCCACAAATTGGGTCAAAAGCGGCAAGTGGCCGCCAATGGCTCCAGGACATTTGCTCCTAACATGCTAATAAACCTGAGTAACAGCAGCGTCGGGAAGAGACTTTACAGACTTTCAGATCCTTTGATGGTAAAGGTGGAAACTCAATCCTGTGAGTTATGACACCATTTGTAAAGCGATGTGCATGTACAGAGAAAGGAGAAGTAGGAAAGAGAGACATATAGACAGACAGAGGGGGGGAGCGGTGTTTTTCTCTGGAAAATTCACTTGTCTTGACAATGTCCAACATGACAGCTGTATTTACATAAACGTTACACCAGCGAGCAGAACTTGTTGTGAGGTTTTATTATATTTTTTCGAGTGTAAGATTACTAAATATATATGTAGAGTAAACACAACACTACACATATACGGTTTTATTTGTGCATGAGGTAGTTTACAATTTTTTTTTAAATATTTTACTAACCATGAATCAGACAACACCGACAACATTATAGTCATTATTATCATGTAATGACTTGATACACTCAGGATATCTCAACCATACACAGAAACACAATCATAAAAATCAAAATAGATGTGACAGGGAGATGCAGCTTGGGATGAATTCAATTTTCCGGAGATGAATATAAAACTTTAGATGTTTTTTGCTCTCTCTCTCTATCTCTCTCAGGCCAGGATCAGGTTGGGTTGGTCCTCAGTTTCCCAGATCACCAGCCCAACACAATACACCAACACACAACCCAATACCATTATCCAGCACGAGGGACGAGAGTAAACGTAACTAACTCTTGGTGGTGTTAACTTGTGTTATGAATTATAGACGTATGACTCTTGGTGAGACATCTAGTGGTGTCTTAATGAATTACTGGTAACTGTAGACCAGGGTGGCTTAAGTTAAAGGCTATGCCATATCCTTTTTTTCTGGCTATCTGTAAGTAACTTTCACCTGTTCTTTCTATGAAACTCTAAGAATCTCGCTTATAATCCTTCGCATGCAGCAATTAATTTTTTACTAATATTCATCCATATGTCTACAGCACCTTTCTTACGTTCCTTTATATGTAGAGATAGTAGACCACTTCCAGGAGTGTTCAAGTATACACATGACCGTGTTAGTGAGAGGCGTCAGTTCACTTCCAGGACTGAGTGGACTATTGTGTCGTTCATAATCATCAGTATTGTTTACGTGATGCAACATTCAGTTCTCCGCCACTAGAAAGTAAATATGAGTGAGTTTGATGTTATCTCCAAATACACCGGCGTTAATGATTAGAAATATATCATTTTATTTCGAAAATTAGAAGAAACTATATTTCCATACACTTTTTTTTATTAGTACAGTATCTGCATTTTAAGGAACGTGATAAATATCTCAACTTAAAAATGATATTTTCTCATAATCATAATTTTAGTTCTTTTTTATTTTCTTCTAATAAAAACATAACATTATAATATAATATCCAAACCTCATCTTTCATACATGAGTACTAGCGGTGACTCACACACTCCCGACAGCAATAAAGTGTAAGTCACCCTCTCAGAATGACCTCGTTAGCCAGACACTCAAGCATATTCTCTCACGCAGTTGTCCCAAACGACGCACTTTGTCATGCAGTTAGGTGTTCTCTGAGGGATGCCTCGTGACTTCGCTCTTGATGCCTCTAGATCACAAACGAATT
Source organism: Homarus americanus (assembly GCF_018991925.1). NCBI lineage: Eukaryota > Metazoa > Arthropoda > Malacostraca > Decapoda > Nephropidae > Homarus > Homarus americanus. Next base: position 9,915 of record NW_024749685.1, read on the forward strand.
CCCTGACTTAGCACTTAAGGTCAGCGGTCAGTGGTCGAGCTGTCAGGAGGGTCTTCAGAATAAAATGAATGGTATTTGTGTTGATAAATTGAATGTAGTGTACATGTGAGAGGCAGATTAACACTAGTCTCCTGGACATAAGCAAATGGGATTAAGAGACACATGTGTGTAGGAGGTACTGTGTATATATGTGCAGTGACACACATGTTATAGTGAAATGTTGATCTCTGTGTGTAAAACATTTGTAATGCAGACGTACAAAATCAGGTAGACTGTAAATAAAAAAATCCAAAATACAGTGAAGTCGCGGATACTAAGGTGGTGAAGGGTAGGAGACAGTTCCAGTAAGAGAAGCAAGCTGGAGAGAGAACAGCAGTGCACTGGAGACATACAGTATATGTGTTGGAGAACTAAGAGTTGTAGACAAATATATATTGAAAGAACAAGAATGTGTTGTAACGTAATAATGTTAAATAGTACACAGACAGAAAAGTAATGAAAACGTATTTGGCTGAGAGAGACAGGAGTGTGGAAGAGACAGGAGTGTGGGAGAGACAGGAGTGTGGGAGAGACAGGAGTGTGGGAGAGACAGGAGTGTGGGAGAGACAAGAGTGTGAGAGAGACAGGAGTGTGGGAGAGACAGGAGTGTGGGAGAGACAGGAGTGTGGGAGAGACAGGAGTGTGGGAGAGACAGGAGTGTGGAAGAGACAAGAGTGTGGGAGAGACAGGAGTGTGGGAGAGACAGGAGTGTGGGAGAGACAGGAGTGTGGGAGAGACAAGAGTGTGAGACACATGGATCTTTTATTAATTATGAGTGAGACAAATATTATTTCCAATTAATACGAATCAAATTTTTCCTACATGCCTCGCCCATGAATATCGCGGAGATCAGTAAAAAATAAACAAATTTAATTAACACTTGGAATCAAAAGGAGAAACTAGTTATATATTTGTTAATTTCGTTAAAATCCTTAAATAACTTAAAAATACTATATATTACTGTGTTCACGCTTGATGGCTGTTATTAGCTGAATAATAAACAATAATGACGTTTATTTTCATGTATTTTCTCTACTTATTTTTATCATCATTATGTCTTCTAACTTGTTTTTGAGGAACGGATGACCACACAGCTCACTATCAGTTCGTCATGAGGTGCCGGGGTAAAATTCACGAACTAATCTTTGTTGTATTATTGTATTATATCTCAATTTCTATAATAACATTACGGTACCTTATTTATCAGCAGTATTTTCTATGGCCAATTAACATCATGTTTTGTGTAAGATGTAATTGGTTTCATGTCATGTGTTTGTGTTATTAAGAAGTTTATCGTTTTCATTATTATTCTTTTTCTCTCGTGTAGTGGTAGGCTTATCGTCTCATGGCCCATGTTTGTCCCTGGTATCCAGTTGCATTTTTAAGTAATTTTTTTTTATAACTGTACATACATACGTGTATATATGAATAATGGGCTTGGCTTAAGAAGCGTCTCCGTCTAGCGCCCCCTTGGGTATTGCACCATTATTTGAGTTATATACAAGTAAATATTCTATTTCTACAGAGGAATTCTACAAACAAACAAAAATTTTCTTATGCTGTTATGCTGGTTTGACGGATTTTAGCTTGTTCAAATATCGAAAAATGTGCGTGTCCCCGGGTCAGTAAAGTAACCTTTTAGGCTTTGCTCTGAGGATGGAATAAGTGATGTCCCAAGGCGCGAGCTGATTAAACAACCCAGCACTTAAATTGACTGTGATATCCCTGGTGTTCCTCTTCATGTCAGTATCGTATATAAAATTTCCCCTTTTCCGAAATTCTCCTTAACTTCCTGAATAAATCAGACAGACAGACAGCTGTTACCCAAACAATAAGCTTTTGTTTCTAACTCCCACAAAGAAGTTACGTTTCTCAACATTTAAACAGTATACAGATAATATTCTAAACCTTGCCAACTAGCACCCTTGTACAACATAGTAATTTAGACTTAATAACACAGTAAACAAGGAGAATTTAAGGTAACTCCAAGGTCAGGCATAAAGACTTAATATTACATAAGTACTTCTGTATGAGCATGACAAAGATACATAATACACCCAGCGAGGACAGTGTGTGGAGGTCACTATTCACCACCATACACCCACCGAGGACAACGTGTGGAGGGCATTGTTCGCCACGATACACTCAGCGAGGACAGCGTGTGGAGGTCATTGCTCGCCACGATACACTTGGCAAGGACAGCGTGTAGAGGTCATTGCTTGCCACGATACACTCAGCGAGGACAGTGTGTGGAGGTCACTATTCGCCACCATACACCAACCGAGGACAACATGTGGAGGTCATTGTTCGCCACGATACACTCAGCGAGGACAGCGTGTAGAGGTCATTGTTCACCACGATACACTCGGCGAGGACAGCGTGTAGAGGTCATTGCTCGCCACGATACACTCAGCGAGGACAGCGTGTAGAGGTCATTGCTCGCCACGATACACTCAGCGAGGACAGCGTGTAGAGGTCATTGTTCGCCACGATACACTCAGCGAGGACAGCGTGTAGAGGTCATTGTTCACCACGATACACTCGGCGAGGACAGCGTGTAGAGGTCATTGCTCGCCACGATACACTCAGCGAGGACAGCGTGTAGAGGTCATTGCTCGCCACGATACACTCGGCGAGGACAGCGTGTAGAGGTCATTGCTTCGCCACGATACACTCGGCGAGGACAGCGTGTAGAGGTCATTGCTCGCCACGATACACTTACCGAGGACAGCGTGTAGAGGTCATTGCTCGCCACGATACACTCGGCGAGGATAGCGTGTAGAGGTCATTGTTCGCCACGATACACTCAGCGAGGACAGCGTGTAGAGGTCTTCATGTCAGAAAGTATAATTAAGTTGGAGTCTGTGATACAGTTTCCTCGGAAGATGAAAGAGACGCGTAAAATCTTGTCTTGTTCTATGAGATGTAATATTGGTAAGAATCGTACAATCTAGATGGCATACAAGGGCATTTTAATCCTGGGATGCCTTATTGGACGGTATGATATCTCTCTATGCAAAATTCGTGAATTCTTATGTTTTCTAACAGCTTACAAATTAAGAGAAAAAATCAATTTTAACACACGTGTAATTGGGGACGGATACAGCTAATAGTGTTACTAAACTTTTGGTTCTCAGGGAGGCAGAATGTTTTGGTGGGTGCCCGTTCACAGTTGGGTTAACTTGGGTGCCCTAAGGGAGAATCGGCAACGCTTAGGACCGGAGATGAGAGCTGTAGTCGCTCAATCGCCACACACTTATGTATGTAAACGATTTCATGACTTTACGCACACAGGCAATCAACACCCAACACTACACATGTTAGCATATATACAAACAAAATTACACACACACACACACACACCCACCCACACACACACGCACGCACGCACGCACGCACGCACGCACGCACGCACGCACGCACGCACAGCTCCAGTGCACGACGGCTGAACATATCTCTTAAGTGTAAGTGAGCCATTTCAAGTTTTTGTTGACCATTAAGAAGTTTAATGTCTCACGTCCAACACTTGGTAATGGCGACCCTCGACCTTCCTCCTCAACACCTATATCTGTTTTTGTTATTTTCCCTCCTCTCCCTTTTTAACCTGGCTGAATTTTGCGTGTGTGTGTGTGTGTGTGTGTGTGTGTGTGTGTGCAATCGAAAATTGTCTATTTGTAATAATAGTTGATAGGGTCATTACGCCCACATTATTGAGCAAAATATCAGCTTCTAACAAAGGGTTTTACTGTATTAGGATGATGTGTACAATATGGTATTGCTCAGATGAAAGTGGAGAAAGGAGGGAT
>NW_024749686.1:0-10231 GCF_018991925.1 Homarus americanus
TCTTAAGGCGACTTCTCAAACACTGCTTCGTTACAACTCTTTATTAATTACGAACATGACATGGACACATTAATAACACCTTCTATTGAAGTTACTAGGACATTATGTTTACGTTACTAGGACATCATATTACGTTACTAGACACTCTGATTCTCGGACACGAACATGAAATGAATACACTTCCCACGTAAGTAACTCATCCCACGGAAAGCTCTGACAAACACTCACGTGACCTAGGGGAGGCCTAGCAGGGAGACTGCTTAGCTGGAACACTGGTGTCGGGAGGGCGCCTGCTTAGCTGGGACACTGGTGTCGGGAGGGCGCCTGCTTAGCTGGGACACTGGTGTCGGGAGGGCGACTGCTTAGCGGGGACACTGGTGTCGGGTGGGCGACTGCTTAGCTGGGACACCGGAGGGAAGTCTCGGTCCTGACCGGAGGCGACTTGCCTCCGGCCCCTGACTTCGGCTGGAGCAGGACTGGTGGTGTCGTAGCTGGCCACCTTGTTACAAGACAACTCTCTCTCTGCCAATCGCCGAGGGAGGACCAGGACGTCCTATATATTGGGAAGCGAGCCGTCAGGTTCAGCTGGCCGGGGGGGGCGGCGAAGGGTCTCCTTACATTTTGACCTCGCAAATGTGCGGTCAGGCCTGGACCTTTTCAGAACTATCTGGGAAAGTCATCAGGCGGGGCCGTGTGTATATTGGGAGAGCAACCGTGAGAGTTCCCCTACACTTGACTTCCCAAACGTCGGGTCAGACTGGAGTTTCTGAGATGTAAGGAGAAGTCGTCAGGTGGGGCCGTGTAACACGAGAGGCCCTGGTTGGTTTGTGGCCCCTCGAGTTGGGCTCCAGGGGTTACAAGTGACCTGGCTAATTGTGAGGTCAGGTCTGGACTTCTTTCTGCGGTGTAGGTTATTGTATATTGGGAGAGAGTCGGCTGGTGCCTTCTTACATGTCTGTTGTGGTGACATGTCACATGGGAGGGGAGCTAGTTGATTTGTAATCCTTGGTCAACCGCAGAGTTACCCTATACTTTCGACGTCCCTAATGTCCGGTCAGACTGGAGTTTCTGAGATGTAAGCTGTGGTCTGACAAACCATCACTACAGAGAACATCACCAGCAGGATACAGATGATGAAGTAAATAGAAGTTTGTAACCTAACCCTACCCCCCACTGCTACCCCTCCCTCTTGTCCCACATTCTTACTCGTCACTCCTACCCCTTACTCCTACCCCTTACTCCCACCCCTTAATCCCACCCCTTATTCCCACCCCTTATTCCCACCCCTTGCTCCCACCCCTTCCTTCTACCCCTTACTTCTACCCCTTACTCCTACCCCTTACTTCTACCCCTTACTTCTACCCCTTACTCCTACCACTTACTCCTACCACTTACTCATAACCCTTACTCCCACCCCTTGCTTCCACCCCTTGCTTCCACCCTCTTACTCGTACCCCTTGCTCCCACCCCTTACTCCTACCCCTTACTGCCACCCCTTACTGCCACCCCTTACTCCCACCCCTTACTCCTACCCCTTACTCCGACCCCTTAATCCCACCCCTTGCTTCCGCCTTACTCCCCCATACTCCTATGCTCACCCTTACTCCTACCCATACTCTTTCCTCCTCCTATATCCCACCATATCACATAGCCCTCCCTCCTTGCTCCCACCTGCCTCCCACCCCTTAATCCCACCCTTACTCTCTGCCCTCCCCACCCCTTACTCCTACCCCTTACTTCTACCCCTTACTCCCACTTCTTACTCCCACCACTTACTCCCACCCCCTTACTCCCACCCCTTACTCCCACCCCTTACTCACACCCCTAACTCCCACCCTTACTCCCACGCCTTACTCCCATGCCTTACTCCACCACCTCCCACCTTACTCCCACCCTTCTCCCACCTTCTCCTGCCTTCTCTTTCCTTTGCCTCCCTTATACTCCACCCTTACTCCCACCTGCTCCACCCTCTCCCACCATTACTCCCATCCATACTCTATACTCCCCCATCTCCCACCCTGCTCCCACCCCTTACTCCCACCCTTACTCCCACGCCTTACTCCCACCCCTTACTCCCACCCCTTACTCCCACGCCTTACTCCCACCCTTCACTCCTACCCTTCGCTTCTACCCCCACTGTTACCCCACACTACGCTGGTAATTGAAGACATCATACATTTGTTCACTTAGACACCACTTATTATTCAGGACCTAATGGCTATAATATCAGAGTCATTATTCTTAACTCAACTTTATATATATATCAATTGTCAAAAGCCTTCACCACAAGAAAGAAAAGAACAGTCGGGTATGGCAGAAAATGTAATAAACGAACATGGAGTAAGACATCAAGCTCCATATTGTAAACAAGATCATCGTCATTGTTTATTTATTGCGAGGAAAAATATTGTTCGCAATATAATTATAAAAACCTTCTGTAATTCATTCTCTTCATTACACTAAAAGGTAATGAAGTATATAAAGAAAATAGTTTATAAATTACTAAAATAAAAATACGTATAAAAAAGTAAAATAACATCTATTGATGGAATAGAAAAGAATTATATCGTAAGTGGGTAAAAGATTTCTTGGGTGGGTTTTAGAATACAATAACTGTTTTCTGCATTACACCGATGGTTCCAAGTCAGAAATTATCCTTAAGTTTTGTGAATCAGTATTTACAGTTTTTCTTAAAGGGTGACTTAAGTTACGGTCACACGATCCCTTTGATGAGCAATTAATTTGGAGCAAGAAATTACGAGTAATTTCTTCCAAATGTGGTCACACGAGTGGCTCTTGGTTCAGTTACTACAGCAAGAAAAAAAAGTTAACGCCGCTGTGGGAGTAGAAGGGAGACGGAACATCACAACAACAATGCAGACGACGCAGCAGCTATCCTTGGTATTATTGTTATTATTAAAAAGAAATGAGAGAAAGCGAAGAAAAACTATTGGGGACTCGTAAGTGGCTGGCGAGGAGGAGGAACGAGTGTTTAATATAGACTGGTTCAACTATCGTAGTTACAGTAGGAGGGTTGTTAGTGTGTGGAGAATGACCGGCTGTATGGGCTTGTGTTTTGTAAACAAACACGCCAAAACACCACCCAAATAATAAACTCAGTGTGTCGTAAAAAACTGTTTGTGCATTTTATACATAATGTTATTGATCTATGTTATATATAGCCAAGGTAAATACTCGATAAATAAGCTTCGTGTCATTAAATATGGTATTAACCGGGTTTTGAACCGATAATCTTGCTCGAAATAGTCAAGAAATTGACTATCACGATTGTCAATAAAATGCTTCAAAAACTTGCTCGAATTTCTCGAAAATTGCTCGAAATAACTTTCCGGCAAGAAATTGCTAAAAAAAAATGCGCCCATGTGACCAGTGCTTTAAGAATTGTATGATATCCTCATGGCAATGGAAACACACACACACACACACACTCACCCCATACACAGTCACACACTCACCATGCACAATCACACACACCCATACACACACCGTACATGCACAAACCATACACACACATACACACACACAAACACACACACACACCATACATACACACACCATACACATACACACACCATACACACATACACACACACACACACACACACCATGCACACACCATACAAACAAACAAACACACACCATATACACACACACACACACACACAATGCACACACACACACCATGCACACTCACACACACACACACCATGCACACTCACACCATGCACACACACACACTAATTGTTTTAATTTAGTTCTTGGAACTCTTAAGTGGCAGCGCTTGATGTAAACACTTCTTGGCATTTTCTGTTTATCTAGTAGCAGGTATACACACAGATGTAATATGAGAAAATAAATTATGAATTCTGTCCAGGGAAGTGTTGTAAATATGACCTTGAGATAACACTTGTGTTAAGTGTGAATTTCCCTGTCTAGTGATATGTCCAACTACTACTCTGGGCCGCGAGACAGTGGTAGTGATTACAGATTGCCCACGAGGGGGCTAGTTTATTGGGCACCCCTTACATCCTGTGCAAGGTGAAGCGCAAAAGCGTTTACAGTGCCCAACTGGGAAGCATGCGGAGTTCATGCTTGCCTTTATGACTCATGCATTAAGGGCGTAAAAGGCCTGAAGGGTCATGGGTTTTGTCAGCAAGTTACATAAAGTGACAATGATGAGTGTGTGTGGGGAAAATTCCCGGTACAATTTATCTGTTTATGGCAAAGTGTGGCAGGTCCCTATTAATGTGAGCGGTGTTTACTGAATCAGCTGACCCTGGCTCGACCTTTTGAGAGACGCAAGCCAAGTGATCTAAGAGTCGTGAATAACATGGTGAATTACTTGGTGTTATTCATTTGGGTGAATATTTGTATAAATCAAAGGTGCTGTCACACACACACACACAAACACACACACACACCACACGTGGCACACCACCAACACACAGTTTCTGAGAAGGAGTTTGAGATTCTATTTAAAGAAGTCTTAACTGGGAAAATGTTGTATGGCTTTTGTTATGGGGTAAGTTCTGGCGTGAACATTAAGACTATTTTCATAATTTTTTGTAACTAATATTTTATCTGCCTGGTACAATTATTTATTAATTTGTATTGTAAGTTATGTCTTGATAGTCGATGTAATGTAACAATTTATTTTTTGTGTTAATGTTCATATAGATTGGTTCAGTGTTGCGGCTCTGACTCGTCAACGATGTTAATAAGCTCTTGAGTACATACTGCTGGTGAAACTATGTTATATTAACAACACGACAGACAAGTACTATAATACCTTAACATTTAACAATAGTTCAGCCTTAATTTAATTTTTTCACCAACTTAAGACACATAACCCAGAAGGAAGTAAGACGGGCAACATAACGCGGGATATCGTGGCTTCACTAAGTGCAAATTATGGAACTTGAGGTAACACATTATGGGAAAATGCGAGCCCTGCTAAGTGGTTCTCCTCAACATGGACGCAAACATCAGATGGACAAAGAAACAGAAGAACCCGGATATACATTCATTTATTCTACAAAAAAGTTACGTAAACGAGCGTTAAATACGTTTAAGTAATCACAGTTTACGAAGCTGAAGTCGAGATATTAGAAGATGAAGAAGACTTTAGCATATCAGTATACCCCACGACCGGCGCCAGGATGTTAAGTGTGCCATCAGGGTATATTAGCGCTGAGAGACGGGTGCTATCGTGGTATATTAGCATACCTTCACCCTGAATGGTATATCAAAAAGTACTGGATTTACTTCACAGATATTTAGTTATATCTATCGGTATATTATATAAATTATATCAATATATCTGTGTATACCAAATATGGCATCAGAGTATATCACCGTTTGCCATCATATTCTCTAAATAACCTCAAAGTATACCCCCGAATGTTTAATATCATACACTATAAATGACACTGTAGTATGTTAGTATATAATCAGGGTATAACATAAATAATATCAGCATTGTTTAGAATATCATATATATTAAGCGTGAGGAATGGATGTGTATGATTCAATATATCACAGTTACATAAAGCGGTATGTCAGCTCATCAGCATATCACTAGAATGACATCAGAGTATAGGACACTATACTCCAATAAATACTGTCAGGTATCTAAGTATATCAGGGTAATCACTGAGAAGTGTCAGAACATATCAGCATATTCCTTGACTGGTAACAAAGCATATCAACATACTCAAAGTATAATCAATGTCTCCGGAATAAACAAGCCAGTGACAGCAGCATATATTTCTGAAATCAGCTGTGAAATATGTTCAGAACAGCCCAAAGTATACTATAATACTAAGCAACATTTGAAATATACCAGTATACTTCTTAACAGTCAGGGAAAAAATCATTATACAGATTAGTGTCCTCGAAGCAGATCAACTTGTCTCCTGCTTTCTGGGGACCCATTAGTGGCATATCAGTATATCCAAAGAGACACATCGGAGTATATTACCATATCTCCCAAGTGCCATGAAGGGATATCAACATACCTGAGTATATTAACTAGCTCTCATAGTCTTCCACTCTCTCTTAGATCCATCAGAATATGTCAGCATATCACCCTATCTTCTGAAGGTCCAGTTTACCTTGTTCCGAAAGTATGTCGAAGCATACTAACAGATCCCCTGAATGCCTTGAGAACATATCAGTATACTTCTAGGTTAATTCATATCATATCAGTATATCCCCTGAATCTAAGGTATAGCTAACCTCATTTCAAATTATTATTAGAGTATGTTAACATATTCCCTTAGAAGCATACCAGCATATCTCTTATGTCATTACAGTCAACCAGTATACGCTCAGAGATAGATGCAAGCATATCAGGGTATATTAGCATACCCTGTAAGAGAGATATGAGCCTAGCTACATAACCAAGTATATCAGCATACCACATATGCTCTTATAGTACATCAGCACACCCTCTGAGAGACAGAACCATACCAACATATCAGAACATATTAGTATATCCTTTACAGTGATATGAACATAATGGCATATCAGATGACAAGAGTATATCAGCATAGTCTTTGAGGAGCATATCAGACCAACCTAGCATAAGCTCTTTAAGATAGATGGGAGCATATCTTAAATAGACTGGAACATACCAGAGCATATTAGCATATTAGCATATTAGCAAGGTGAGGAGGAGGAGGAGGAGGCAGGTGTCCACCGACCAGGTATGCCGATAGTCTGGTGATAATGTGGGTAAAACTGGTGTGTGTGTGATAATGATGATGTGTGTGTGTGTGTGTGTGTGTGTGTGTGTGTGTGTGTGTGTGTGTGTGTGTGTGTGTGTGTGTTCGTTCTCATGTTTATTTCTTGTAAGGTATGTGTCACCTAGCCGGCCATTTTGTTTACATTTTTCGGTCGCTCTAAAATACCATTAAAACAATATTGAGTATAAACGTTTGGCTCAACTGATGATCTCAACATGTCCCAACTTTTTTTTGCCTCAACTCCACATTCTGTAACTCATTTAGGTAGATGTCCCTCACTACACATACACTGGACTATGTGTAATGTTGCAGCTAATGTGTTATCAAGATATTGCACATTATAAGTTCATGTGTGGTCATTATTATATCAAACGGAGGAATTTTAAAGAGCTATTACACCACCTGTATCATTAGTTGTCGCCAGGTGAAGGAATGTTTAGGTAGAATATATTTTATTTACTGTAATTAAAGTTTCAATACCTAAGACGTTCCACTATAAGAGTCTTTCAACCTCAGGTAAGGTCTAAAGACTTTCTACTCTAGGTCTTACACCCTGGAGTAGCTGTATCGTCCACATAGGTAATTACTCCACAAGGAACTACAAGTTACACCTTGATATAATACTTCATTTATTGCCAAACTTTATAGGGAAATATTTTTTCACAAAGAATTTCAATTTACAATTTCACATAACAAGTCACATTACAAACGTTCCTTCGGCTTACAGTTAAACTTTGCAATGTCAAGATATTTTTTTCACTGCAGAGGAAAGTATGCGTCATCATCACCACACACACACACACAAAGACAAAACTCCTGTATCCAGATTCTCAAAAGTTTATAAATTAAATTCTTCCCTAAAATTAAACAGACAATACATCTATTTATCATAGAGTATGTGAACAATATCGACGCCATATTGGTTACCATCTTTGAGTTATATAATTAGTTAGCTTCATAGTGTTAATTATTTAGTTAAAAAGGAAAAATAATCTACTAGTGTGTGTTGTGACCAAAATATATCAACATTGTATTTACTTTCTCCTCCAGGGGCACTAAGTCTAGAAAAATGACACAATTGACATCTACATAGAGTGACTGATCAAGGGTAGATATTGGCTACCTTTTGTGTTACTTTGAGGTCGTAAGAACACACAGAGCTGCTCTTAAGGATGTTTACCACAATACACCTCAACCAGCTTCTCATTCACTAAGGTCAAACAATAAATCTGGTTCAAAAGATACACCGTAAATTTTATTAGAATACAATAATCAATTACTGTATTATTGTATTGAGGCGAATAGTCTTATGGTGTTAAGATGTGTTCTTAAGCCACGAAGGTAAACAAAAGGTATTCAATATCTGCCTTGGTTGGCGATGATCTGTAGACGTTAGCAAGTCCTCCTCCTCCTGCTCTCGGAGTAAGGTAAGGGAAGGCCTCACCTGACCAAAATTGTTAATTAAGATAGATTACCTAGTTAACATCAATATTTCAACTAATGATTAACCTAGCTACTTGGAGAGTTAAGTTGGGATTGGGATTAGGTTAATTATTGGGGTAGAGGTGGGGTAGGGTAGGGGTAGGGTAGGAGTGGGGTAGGGTGGGGTGGGTCAGGTCAGGTCAGGTCAGGCAGTGCCAGTGTAATAGTTAATCTTGAGGTTAAATAAACTAGAGTAATCTTCATGAGCCAATGCAAGACACTTTGAAAGCGGGCTGATTCACGTACAACAGGAAAAGCTCTGATAACATATAATGTACAGTATATACACGTTTAAAGTTGCGTCAGCAACTCTATACACCACTTATTGACTTACTCGTCACTGCAGTAAGAAATATATACTTCTCTATACAGTTTCTATATGGTTCCCAGTCATTATAATACGACCTTGTAAAATCAAATGATCTAAATTAAACTAAACTTATCCAAATTAAACTTATTAGCTAGCAAATCCTTCTAAAACACGATATATGCAAATCAAAAGTTCTAAATTCAACTTAAATTATCGTAATATAACTATTATAACTAAACCATTTTAATTAAACCTAACCTAAACACCTCAAGTGCCACAAACAGAAGGAAAAAACACCTTTAATATTATCGTGTAGGAGGCCCCTGTAACCCACTAACTCCAGGTAATACATCTATATCAATCTACCTGCGTTAGAAGCTCTATACGTGGCTATGATCGTTACCCACTGCTGGAGAACATTTGTACTTCTATAATTACCCCTGGAGAAACAATGCACCAATTTACGATTTATTTATTTTATTTTTCATTTATTTTTTATTCTTGGTCCATACTCTAAACATCGCCCGCTTGTGAGTCCCGTCAGCCATTTTGTTCTAACTTTCGGGGATTCTAAAATAAGCTATAAATAAATAAATAAATAAATAAATAAATAAAACAAGCATCTTTTGTTTTCTAACCCATGAGCTGTGAGTCTTCATTATATACTTCAACATTACTGTAAACTAAGGCTAGAGAGGGTGTGTACAGTACTAGTGGAGTCAAGACGAGAAGGTATTTCAAATCCATAAAGGGTTTTACAAGTGGAGAGTCTTACAAGTGGAGGGTCTTACAGGTGGAGAGTCTTACAAGTGGAGGGTCTTACAGGTGGAGGATTTTAATAAGGATAAATACAGCCAGTCTTACAGTTGAATCAGCCAAGTCGAGGAAAAATCTTAAGAGTCACGTAACTTCTACCTGGTGTTACCTGTAATCAAGCTAAGAAGAATATTATCTCGTTACTATCCATTTCTCTTCCACTATCCTGCGAGGTGGTGTATTAATAGGCACAGATACTCATGATAAAGAAGGAATAAAGAGAAAGACGCAAGATACCTATAAAATGCGACAGAATATACCCACACATGCGTAATCCTAACCCATCCCAACCCAACCCAACCCTATCCTACCCCCAGCTTCACCACAGTACACAAAGTCATTCTTGGTATCAGAATGACGCCTAAACACCCTGTATCGCCTAAGACACATTTGAATCGGATGGTTCGTTGACGGTTTTATTTCTTAGGTATAAACCAGAGAAGCAATTAGTTCGTGGGAACAGTGAGTCAAAATACTTCACATCAGCTTCGTTTACGACCTCCAGCTGATATTTACTTCTGTTGTCTATATCAATCACATTTTATAATGAAAACAAAAATATGGTTAGTTACTTAAAAATGAAAAAAAACATCATACTTAGATACTTAAGAGTGAGGAAAAAAGATACTTAAGATACTTAAAAATAAAAACACTCTTTGATACTTAAATTAGAACAAAATAAACGGACATAAAGATTTAACTATGAGCGGTGGATATTACGACATGTACCGGCTATCAATACAGAGGCGCTATTTAGCCGTGAAGTTCTCTCAGAAACTCAACAAGACAATATGTGGTCATGTAAAAATTTCAGGTTAATTTTTAACACCATCCGTCATTTTAAACCTTGGCACCT
>NW_024749687.1:0-10935 GCF_018991925.1 Homarus americanus
CTCGATCAGGGGAATTTGTTATACTCCATCAGGGGAATTTGTTATACTCGATTAGGGAACTTTGTTATACTCGATCAGGGGACTTTGTTATACCCGATCAGCGGACTTTGTTATACTCGATCAGGGGCCTTTGTTATACCCGATCAGGGGACTTTGCTATACTCGATCAGGGGATATTGTTATACTCTATGAGTGGGCTTTGTTATATTCGATCAGGGAACTTTGTTATACTCGGTGAGGGGACTTTGTTATACTCGATCAGGGGACTTTGCTATACTCGATCAGGGGACATTGTTATACTCTATGAGTGGGCTTTGTTATATTCGATCAGGGAACTTTGTTATATTCGTTCAGGGGACTTTGTTATACTTGATCAGGGGACTTTGTTATACTCGACCAGGGGACTTTGTTATACTCGATGAGGGGCCTTTGTTAAACTCGATGAGGGGCCTTTGTTATAGTCGACCAGGGGACGTTGTTATACTCGATCAGGGGCCTTTGTTAAACTCTATCAGGGGACTTTGTTATACTCGATCAGGGGACTTTGTTATATTCGTTCAGGGGACTTTGTTATACTTGATCAGGGGACTTTGTTATACTCGACCAGGGGACTTTGTTATACTCGATGAGGCGCCTTTGTTAAACTCGATGAGGGGCCTTTGTTATAGTCGACCAGGGGACTTTGTTATACTCGATCAGGGGCCTTTGTGAAACTCTATCAGGGGACTTTGTTATACTCGATTCGTGGGCTTTGTTATACTCGATAAGGAAACTTTGTTATACTCGATCAGGGGCCATTGTTATAATCGTTCAGGGGACTTTGTTATACTCGATCAGGGGACTTTGTTATAATCGATCAGGGGACTTTGTTATACTCGACCAGAAGAGTTTGTTATACTCGACCAGGGGATTTTGTTATACTCGATCAGGGGACTTTGTTATACTCGATCAGGGGACTTTGTTATACTCGACCAGGAGAGTTTGTTATACTCGACCAGGAGACTTTGTTATACTCGATCAGCGGACTTTGTTTTACTCGATCAGGGGACTTTGTTATACTCGATGAGAGGCCTTTGTTATACTCGATCAGGGGCTTTTGTTATTTCGATCAGGGGACTTTGTTATACTCGACCAGGGTTCTTTGTTATACTCGACCAGGGGAGTTTGTTATACTCGTCCAGGGGACTTAGTTATACTCGATGAGTGCCTTTGTTAAACTCGATGAGGGGCCTTTGTTATACTCGACCAGGGGACTTTGTTATACTCGATCAGGGGCCTTTGTTAAACTCGATCAGGGGCCTTTGTTATACTCCATCAGGGGACTTTGTTATACTCTATCAGGGGACTTTGTTATACTCGATCAGCGTGCATTCTTATACTCGATCAGGGAACTTTGTTATACTCGGTCAGGGGCCTTTGTTATAATCGTTCAAGGGACTTTGTTATACTCGACCAGGGGAGTTTGTTATACTCGAAAAAAGGACTTTGTTATACTCGATCAGGGGCCTTTGTTAAACTCGATTAGGGGCCTTTGTTATACTCGATCAGGGGACTTTGTTATGCTCGATCAGCGGACTTTGTTGTACTCGATCAGGGGCCTTTGTTATACCCGATCAGGGGACTTTGCTATACTCGATCAGGGGACATTGTCATACTCTATGAGGGGGGCTTTGTTATACTCGATCAGGGAACTTTGTTATACTAGGTGAGGGTTACTTTGTTACAGTCGACCAGGGGAGTTTGTTATACTCGACCAGGGGTCTTTGATATACTCGATGAGGGGCCTTTGTTAAACTCGATGAGGGGCCTTTGTTATACTCGACCAGGGGACTTTGTTATACCACCAGGGACTTTGTTATATCTCTATCAGGGACTTTGTTATATTCGATCAGGGTGCTTTGTTATACTCGATCAGGGAACTTTGTTATACTCGATCAGGGGCCTTTGTTATAATCGTTCAGGGGACTTTGTTATACTCCATCAGGGGACTTTGTTATACTTGATCAGGGGACTTTGTTATACTCGACCAGGGAAGTTTGTTATACTCGACCAGGGGACTTTGTTATACTCGATGAGGGGCCTTTGTTATTCTCGACCAGGGGACTTTGTTATACTCGATCAGGGCCTTTGTTAAACTCGAGCAGGGGCCATAGTTATACTCGATCAGGGGAATTTGTTATACTAGGGTGTCATCCGGAGGCGAATTTCTTTTTTGAGTTTGAAAAATCGGCCCATGGTATTAATGATGTAGTTCTATGTGCAGAATCATGTGATATCTTCAGATATGAAAAGTTTTTATTTTTTGCTAGGTAAATTTTAACTTGAAATCTTATGAAAATTCAGTATTCCCACCCTTTTACCAACACCACTAAATAGCTTATTTAAAGTAAAGTAAATGTATCAGGTTAATTTGTTAGGATGAAAATGATCCAGAATAGTGAAACGAATGAACTTGACACATTTATTAAATTTAATATTCCTTTAGAAAACAAAATCATCAAATACAAAAACCGGTTTTATAACTACGACCCGGTGTTGCTGCACACCATAGAGAACATGTCTTTCTTGCTTCTGTTTCTACTCATCACCTCCTTGCTGACCACCTGAGCTCGGATGTAGCCTTCCCTCCTCTCCTGGCTGTACACGTGACTGCTGGCCTCGCTCACTTGCTGTACACAACGCTCTATACTCTGGGTGTGCGAGGGCCAGGCAGGGACATGCATCGGGTTGTCCAGGAAAGCTCTGACTTGAACATTGGTGAGGCTGCAGGTAAGAGGGGGCTCACTGCCAGCCTGGATGTTATCCAGATCTATGAGATCAGTGAGGGTCTTGGCACCTAGATTGACTTCAGGAGTCTTCCTGACCCTGAAGGAATCGTCACCAACTGATTCGTCATGCCCAGATCCTCTCATAAGTCTCATATCCAAGATCTTTTTGGTTGCCACTCTTCTCTCCTCCTCATCCTTACTGCAGAGCATTGTCTGCAGAACTGCCTCGGGATGAGCATACCAGGAAGATCTCCTCACAGTCTGCTCCACAATCTGAAGAACCTTCCTTGGCTGACTCCTCAGGAGCTCAAGCTGGAAGAGAACATGCCTCGGACCTTCGGAGAACGATGACTTGACCTTGGTGTTGAACCAATTTGGCAAGTAGACACTCACGATGAATTGGATAAGTCTAAGGTTGTGAAGCTGGTTCCCTTTCAGTTTATGATGAGCGACCCAAATTCTGCAGAACCTGAGAGCCGTTGTGAGCCACCTAGAATGTGAGACTGGACCTATCTGCAGGTAAGCAAGTCTATCAGGCATGACCCCAGTTTTGATGGCACTGCAAATCATGTAACCATAGTACTTGTCAGTACTCAGGTCGTCAATGACAGTATGTGCAAGCTCAACGAGTGGAGGGCCAACTGTGATTTTTCAAAGCTCGGATTTATTTCTAACTCAGTGGCAGAGTCCAGCATCTTGCCAAGAGGACCAGACCATCTGTTGTTTGAAAGAGTCTTGCCATCCAGCTCCTGGATCAGATGTCTGAGTGGCAACTCGTTGGTGTGGAGGTCACAAAACAATCCAGACCAGCTTCCTCCACCTTCCGGCTCTATCCACTGTATGACCCCCTTGCCACCCTGTGTTCAAGTTGGTGCTGTCCCCTCCAATGGGCCTGCAGGGTCTGGCTCCATGTTCCTCTGGAGCCAGTTCACAATGTTATCTGCCACTATCTCAGCTGGTTTCCTGATGTCATCTTTCTCTGGAGTGAAATGCCACAAATACTTCCCTCCTGGTTCACTGCAGCAGGAGTAGTGTTCCTCCTTCACCATGGCAGGGAAGAACTTGTCAGAATCTCCAACTTTCATGAACACTTTAGTGTCATCCCTTCTCCCATCAAAGAACAAACAACTGATTCCATTTTCTCTTATCCCCTTATCAAACTCCTCTTCTAGGTTACTGACAAGTTTCTCCTGAGCTCTCCTTACTTTGTTATGATCTATCACCAGGTGAACATCATCAGGTGTTATCAAACCACCGTCAATCCAGGCAGCTGTTGCTATCTCTGCAGTTTCTCTGAGACAAGTGTGGTGTCGCATGCTGGCCAGAGCTATGCTCGGGATATCTTTCCTATTTCGAATCTTATGCCTGGAAGGTTTGGGATCATTATTTTCTGGGTTAGGGACAAAGTCACCATTCTCCTGGTCAGCGCTCGGATCAGCCATGGGGAAGTCATTAAACTCTGAATCAGCTTGACTCCAATCATCGGCCTTTTTTACCTCACCTGGGCCTTTCTCAAGCCTCTTTTTTCCTCGGCAACTCTTCTTTCTCCTCTCTGTCTCTCTGTGGCAGCCTCCTGTCTTGGACTCTGAATATCTTTTGCTAGAAATCATGAGAGCTCCCTATACTGCCAGTCTTCTTCTCTTGTGTTTTGACAAATGCCAGTCTGATCATTACAGGAATCTTCAGTTCACGCTTGCAAATACAGGAGATGTGGGTCTCGGATTTACAGTCACGATCGCATCCAAACTCAGGACAGAGAACAATTGGGCACTTGCAAGTAATTATGTCAAATAACTGGTCCAGTTGCTTGGCAAAGCTGTCCTTAACTGCAAGTTTTCCTCTCCCAAGAGAGATATCTCTTGCCTTTTCCCAACTGGCTAGCAGTCTCACTAATCTTCTTCTGACTTGTTATGACTGGAGGTTTGAACTGAGCGTTAGCCAGAGTGTACTGTGCCAAGACAGCTTTGGTCATATCACTGGCAATGTCTTTGTTTGTGTAAGTTCTTTGGTTCTTTCACTGATTTGCCTGATTAAAACACCGTATCTCAAAGCATCTCTCAATGTAGGCAACTCCGACTTCAGGAGCTCTCTCCCAGACCCAAGATAGTGACTGAGATGGCTGGATTTTTGTCTCGTCCTGACACAAGCAGCCATCGCAACACATTGAATTTATAAATGCATCAGAATTCATTGAGAAAAAAATATTGTTAGTTGGGTTGTTAAAGAATGAAGCCAGAAAGCAATGTTCACTATTTAATTGTAATGCACTAATGCAGCTGTACATTAGATTTTCGATAAATTTCACGCTAAAATTTACCTAGCAAAAGGTTGCAAAATATTGAAACTGAAATTATTTTCTGTTTATATACACTAAAAGCTACCAAAAAAGTGATGGGCCATTAGTTTTAGCTGATCTTCCCTCCAATGACACACCCTATTGTTATACTCTATCAGGGGACTTTGTTATACTCGATGAGGGAGCTTTGTTATACACGATAAGAGAACTTTGTTATACTCGATCAGGGGCCTTTGTTATAATCGTTCAGGTGACTTTGTTATACTCGATCAGGGAACTTTGTTATACTCGATCAGGGGACTTTGTTATACTCGACCAGGGGAGTTTGTTATACTCGATTAGGGAACTTTGTTATACTCGATCAGGGGACTTTGTTATACCCGATCAGCGGACTTTGTTATTCTCGATTAGGGGCCTTTGTTATACCCGATCAGGGGACTTTGCTATACCTGATCAGGGGACATTGTTATACTCTATGAGGGGGCTTTGATATACTCGATCAGGGAACTTTGTTATACTCGGGGAGGGGACTTTGTTATACTCGATCAGGGGACTTTGTTATACTCGTTCAGGGGACTTTGTTATACTTGATCAGGGAACTTAGTTATACTCGATGATGGGGCTTTGTTATACACGATCAGGGGGCTTTGTTATACTTGAACAGGGGCCTTTGTTATAATCGTTCAAGGGACTTTGTTATACTCGATCATGGGATTTTGTTATACTCGATCAGGGGATTTTGTTATACTCGACCAGCGGACTTTGTTATACTCAATGAGGGGCCTTTGTTAAACTCGATGAGGGGCCTTTGTTATACTCGACCAGGGGACTTTGTTATACTCGATCAGGGGCCGTTGTTAAACTCGATCAGGGGTCCTTTGTTAAACTTGATCAGGGGCCTTTGTTATACTCGATCAGGGGACTTTGTTATACTCGATCAAGGGACTTTGTTATACTCGATCAGCGGACTTTGTTATACTCGATCAGAGGACTTTGTTATACTCGATGAGGGCCTTTGTTATACTCTCGATCAGGGAATTTGTTATACTCGATCAGGGCCTTTGTTAAACTTCCTGATCAGGGACTTTGTTATACCTCGATGAGGGGCCTTTGTTATAATCGTTCAGGGGACTTTGTTATACTCGATTAGGGACTTTTGTTATACCGACCAGGGGGACTTTGTTATACTCGGGATCAGGGGCCTTTTGTTAAACTTCTGGATCAGGGCCTTTGTTATACTCGATCAGGGGACTTTTGTTATACTCGATCAGGTGATTCTTTGTTATACAATTTGCATCAGCGGACTTTGTTATACTCGATCAGGGATCTTGTTATACTCTGATGAGGGGCCTTTTGTTATACCTTTATCAGGGCCTTTCTTATAATTTTCGATATGGGATTCTTGTTATACTCGACCAGGTTCTTGTTATTTTCTTGACCACGGACTTTGCTATACCGATGAGGGCCTTTGTTAAACCTCGCTGATGAGGGGCCTTGTTATACCTGACCAGGGACTTTGTTATACTCTTGATGAGGGCCTTTGTTAAACCTCGATCAGGGGACTTTGTTATACTTGATCAGGGAACTTTGTTATACTTGATCAGGGGCCTTGTTATAATCTCTCTGTTCATTAGGGACTTTTGTTATGTTTTAGATCATGGGCCTTGTTAAACTCGGATCAGCCTTGTTATACTCTTGATCAGGACTTTGTTATACTCGATCAGAGAATTTGTTATACTCGACTGGGGCCGGTTATACCTTTTTCGATTAGGGAACTTTGTTATACTCGATCAGGGGACTTTGTTATACCCGATCAGCGGACTTTGTTATACTCGATCAGGGGCCTTTGTTATACCCCATCAGGGGACTTTGCTATACTCGACCAGGGGACATTGTTATACTCTATGAGTGGGCTTTGTTATACTCGATCAGGGAACTTTGTTATACTCGGTGAGGGGACTTTGTTATACTCGATCAGGGGACTTTGTTATACTTGTTCAGGGGACTTTGTTATACTTGATCAGGGAACTTTGTTATACTCGATGATGGGGCTTTGTTATACACAATGAGGGGGCTTTGTTATACTTGATCAGGGGCCTTTGTTATAATCGTTCAAAGGACTTTGTTATACTCGATCAGGGGATTTTGTTATACTCGACCAGGGGACTTTGTTATACTCGATCATGGGCCTTTGTTAAACTCGATGAGGGGCCTTTGTTATTCTCGACCAGGGGACTTTGTTATACTCGATCAGGGGCCTTTGTTAAACTCTATCAGGGGAATTGTTATACTCGATTCGGGGCTTTGTTATACTCGATAAGGGAACTTTGTTATACTCGATCAGGGGCCATTGTTATAATCGTTCAGGGACTTTGTTATACTCGATCAGGGGACTTTGTTATACTCGATCAGGGGACTTTGTTATACTCGACCAGGAGAGTTTGTTATACTCGACCAGGAGACTTTGTTATACTCGAACAGCGGACTTTGTTTTACCTGACTGAAGTATTCTGGTTATACTCGATGAGGGGCCTTTGTTATACCTGATCAGGGCTTTTGTTATACTCTTTATCAGGGGACTTGTTATACTCGACCAGGGTTCTTGGTTATACTCGGACCAGGAGTTTGTTATACTCGTCCAGGGACTTTGTTATACTCGATGAGGGCCTTGTTAAACCTTTGATGAGGGGCCTTGTTATACTCGACCAGGGACTTTGGTTATACTCGATCAGGGCCTTGTTAAATTTTGGATCAGGGCCTTTGTTATACTCGATCAGGGGACTTTGTTATACTCTATCAGGGACTTGTTATACTCGATCAGGGTGCTTTCTTATACTCGATCAGGGAACTTTGTTATACTCGGTCAGGGGCCTTTGTTATAATCGTTCAAGGGACTTTGTTATACTCGACCAGGGGAGTTTGTTATACTCGAAAAAAGGACTTTGTTATACTCGATTAGGGGCCTTTGTTAAACTCGATCAGGGGCCTTTGTTATACTCGATCAGGGGACTTTGTTATGCTCGATCAGCGGACTTTGTTGTACTCGATCAGGGGCCTTTGTTATACCCGATCAGGGGACTTTGCTATACTCGATCAGGGGACATTGTTATATTCTATGAGGGGGGCTTTGTTATGCTCGATCAGGGAACTTTGTTATACTCGGTGAGGGGACTTTGTTACAGTCGACCAGGGGAGTTTGTTATACTCGACCAGGGGTCTTTGATATACTCGATGAGGGGCCTTTGTTAAACTCGATGAGGGGCCTTTGTTATACTCGACCAGGGGACTTTGTTATGCTCGATCAGGGGCCTTTGTTAAACTCGATTAGGGGCCTTTGTTATAATCGGTCAGGGGAATTTGATATACTCGATCAGTGGACTTTGTTATACTCAACCAGGGTTCTTTGTTATACTCGACCAGGGGAGTTTGTTATACTCGACCAGGGGACTTTGTTATACTTGATGAGGGCCTTTGTTAAACTCGATGAGGGGCCTTTGTTATACTCGACCAGGGGACTTTGTTATACTCGATCAGGGGACTTTGTTATACTCTATCAGGGGACTTTGTTATATTCGATCAGGGTGCTTTGTTATACTCGATCAGGGAACTTTGTTATACTCGATCAGGGGCCTTTGTTATAATCGTTCAGGGGACTTTGTTAACTCCATCAGGGGACTTTGTTATACTCGATCAGGGGACTTTGTTATACTCGACCAGGGGAATTTGTTATAATCGACCAGGGGACTTTGTTATACTCGATCAGGGGCCTGTGTTAAACTCGATCAGGGGCCTTTGTTATACTCGATGAGGGGCCTTTGTTAAACTGATCAAGGGCCTTTTGTTATACCCGATCAGGGGACCTGTGAGCTACATACTCGGGATCAAGGAACTTTTGTTATACTCTCATCAGCGGACTTTGTTATAACACTTTATCAGGGGACTTTGTTATACTCAATTAGGAGGTTTTGTTATACCCGATCAGGGGACTTTGTTATACTCGATCAGGGGACTTTGTTATACTCGATGTGGGGCCTTTGTTATACTCGATCAGAGGACTTTGTTATACCAGATTAGAGAACTTTGTTATACTCGATCAGGGGACTTTGTTATATTCCTTGAGGGGGCCTTGTTATACTCAATTAGGGGACTTTGTTACACTCGATTAGGGGACTTTGTTACACTCGATTAGGGGACTTTGTTAAACTCGATTAGGGTACTTTGTTATACTCGATCAGGAGACTTTGTTATACTCCTTCAGGGGCCTTGTTACACCTACCAGGGGACTTTGTTATACTTTCATCAGGGGCCTTTGTTAAACTCCGGGATCAGGGGCTCTGGTTATACTCTCGATCAGGGAACTTTGTTATAATTTATCAGGGACATTATATACTCTCTGCGAGGGGGCTTTGCTATACCTTTAACAGGAACTTGTTATACTCGTGAGGGGACTTGGTTACACTCGATCAGGGGACTTTGTTAAACTCGTTCAGGGGACTTTGTTATACTCGACCAAAGGACTTTGTTATACTCGATCAGGGGCCTTTGTTAAACTCGATCAGGGGCCTTTGTTATACTCGATCAGGGGACTTTGTTATTCTCGATTAGGGAACTTTGTTATACTCGATCAGGAGCCTTTGTTATAATCGTTCAGGGGACTTTTTTATACTCCATCAGGGGATTTTGTTATACTCGATCAGGGGACTTTGTTATACTCGACCAGGGGAGTTTGTTATACTCGACCAGGGGACATTGTTATAGTCGATGAGGGCCTTTGTTAAACTCGATGAGGGACCTTTGTTATACTCGGCCAGGGGACTTTGTTATACTTGATCAGGTGCCTTTGTTAAACTCGATCAGGGGCTATAGTTACACTCGATCAGGGGACTTTGTTATACTCTATCAGGGGACTTTGTTATACTCGATCAGGGGGCTTTGTTATACTCGATCAGGGAACTTTGATATACTCGATCAGGTGCCTTTGTTATAATCGTTCAGGGGACTTTGTTATACTCGATCAGGGAACTTTGTTATACTCGATCAGGGGACTTTGTTATACTCGACCAGGAAAGTTTGATATACTCGATAAGAGGACTTTGTTATACTCGATCAGGGGACTTTGTTATACTCGACCAGGAGAGTTTGTTATACTCGACCAGGGGACTTTGTTATACTCGATCAGGGGCCTTTGTTAAATCCTGGATCAGGGCCTTTGTTACACTCTCGATCAGGGGACTTTTGTTATACCTGTTCAGGGACTTTGTTATACTTCTGGATCAGGAATTTGTTATACTCGATCAGGGAACTTTGTTATACTCGGTGAGGGGACTTTGTTATACTCGATTAGGGGACTTTGTTATACTCGTTCAGGGGACTTTGTTATACTTGATCAGGGGACTTTGTTATACTCGATGAGGGGGCTTTGTTATACACGATCAGGGTGCTTTGTTATACTTCATCAGGGACCTGTGTTCTGATCGTTCAAGGGACTTTGTTAAACTCGATGAGGGGCCTTTGTTATACCCGATTAGGGGACTTTGTTAGACTCTATCAGGGGACTTTATAATACTCGATCAAAGGGCATTGTTATACTCGAGCAGAGAACTTTTTTATACTCGATCAGGGGCCTTTGTTATAATCGTTCAGGGGACTTTGTTATACTCGATGAGGGGCCTTTGTTATACTCGACCAGGGGACTTTGTTATACTCGATCAGGGACCTTTGTTAAACTCGTTCAGGGGCCTTTGTTATACTCGATCAGGGGTCTTTGTTAAACTTGATCAGGGGCCTTTGTTATACTCGATCAGGGGACTTTGTTATACTCGATCAGGGGACTTTGTTATACTCGATCAGCGGACTTTGTTATACTCGATC
>NW_024749688.1:0-10916 GCF_018991925.1 Homarus americanus
TATTTCTGTAACTTTCTCTTACTCATTTTAGCTGCCAGTGAACACTTCCAATCTTTAAATCTAGGGGCATTAGGCCAATGGGCCATTGTGTCCTAAAAAGTTGTGATATTTCTTGCTCATTGTGATCATATTCATCATATTCAAAGGTCGTGAAACTTTCGTGACGATAATTAGTTGTAGAAGCCGGCACAACACAATACTGGGTTTGACTTCTAACATGGCTTGGGGTGGCGAGTGAGAACCCGCCTGTCGGATCAAATCTTGTCATGAACAGGTTCAATACGGGTAAATACACTGTTTACTCTCCATGTCCACTAGTCGAAATTTTGAAGGCAGGAATCATCGTTTGTCACAATTGCATTAGTTTTCTTAACTTTTACTTCATAAATATACTTATTCATTTTAAATATCAAATAGCTAAACTAATTTTCAGTGATTAAAATCGCCAAATTTGCCTCTAAGTAATCTTGAAAATCGCTAAAATAACGCCATGGCATTGAATTTAGCGGCAAAAGAGCCAAGTTGTATCATGATGACACAAACAATCAGCCTCGTAGTCAGCAGACAGCAGTAGGTAAAGTGCACTGTAATTCGTATGTGGAGGCCGGTTGTATACATATTCAGTTCACGTATGATAATTTAGTTATGGTAGAGTCCCAGGGCATTGTCTAAATTCTTATGGACGGCATCTTCTTATCGCAACTTAAGATAAATTTTCAAATCCTCAGTTTGGTGAGAAATTTAACATATCATCCTTTGAAGAACTTGGTCCAGACCTCGGTGACAGATACACACAATAACCGCTATTTCTGCCTCACAAGTATTTCTCCATAATAAGTGATTACTAACTGAGCTGGGACGACGTTACGATTTCTAAATGGTAGCGTGTTGTTGAACAAATAAAAGATTGGTGGTCACGTGACTACGGCGATATAAATTATTACACGGGGCTCGTAAAATGCCAGGAACGGGCAGAATGTAGGAGGGGGAATGAGGGAGGGGAGAGAGAATCAGGAAGGGGAGGGGGAATGAGGGAGGGAGGGAGAATGAGGGAGGGAGGGATAGTGAAGGAGGGAGGGGTAATGAAGGAGGGGAAGGGGAATGGAGGAGGGGAAGGGGAATGGAGGAGGGGAGAGGGGATGAGGGAGGGAGGGGGGATGTGGGAGGGAGGGGAGATGTGACGAACTTTACATCAGCTGCCAAACCCTCACTTACTGCAAGCGTGTAGGTCAAACAGGCCCCAGTCCTAACACTCAAAATAAATCTGACCTTACGATTGCAGACCACCTAACAAGCTTCCCTCCTGACACTAATGCGCACACGATGTTCCTTCTTCATTCTCCTAGGACGGCCTTACTGTATATGCCCACTCTGTCTACTCCCATAATGTCTACATTGAAAATATCATATTCCCAGAATGTCTACCGTCAGTTAATGCTGATCTTTCCTAACCTGACCTGACCTGCCCCAATGGGAAGTAGAGGAAATGGAAGTAGACAGACTGGAATATTACCGGTCTACAGCCTATCGTGTGTCTAGTCACTTAAACGAGACCAAATTCTGTCCTATGTGATTCGTGTACAGTTCGCTCAGTTATGTATTAGCGTGTTTTATGTAACCTTACAGTGTTAATGTTAGCAGTTAAGTGCAATACCCTGAAGGTTCATCACTCCCCGGGGCTGCCACACAACACCCTCCATAAAAAACCCCACGAAAACGACGGCTAGGGGGTCATGGTGCCGAGGGGGAGTGCCGCAGGAGGTACCAGGGTAGGGATGCCGGAGGGGGTGTCTGGGGAGCTGGGGGGTGCCTGGGGAGCTGAGGGCCATGACACGACAGTGTGTGCCAGGAGAAGGGGGTACCATGGGATGGGGTGCCAGAGGAGGAGAGGGTGCCAGAGGAGGAGGGGGGGAAGCAGAGGAGGAGGGGGGGGTGCCAGAGGTGGAGGGGGGGTGCCAGGAGGGAGGGGTGCCAGAGGAGGAGGGGGGTGCCGGAGGAGGGGGTGCCAGAGGAGGAGGAGGGGTGCCAGGAGGAGGAGGGGGGTGCCAGAGGAGGAGGGGTGCCAGAGGAGGGTAATGATCACAGCAAACTTACTACACTATAGCTATCACAACTTGAAGAAACCTGGTCCTTATGGTATAACTATCCTGGGGTTTAAAATAAAAACGTAAGAGATAGAGTGAGGAGTAAGCTCGTAGGAAAACGAGTAAACACGGAGAGAGGAAGAAGGAAGAGGGGG
This sequence comes from Homarus americanus, assembly GCF_018991925.1. Lineage (NCBI taxonomy): Eukaryota > Metazoa > Arthropoda > Malacostraca > Decapoda > Nephropidae > Homarus > Homarus americanus. The sequence continues at coordinate 2,240 of NW_024749688.1, forward strand.
CGGCGATTGAATAACAGACAACACAACAGAAAGGTCAGAAAACAAGTGACAACGAGAATGAGGGACACGGTAGACGGGAAGGGTAGGGTTGGAGAGGGAAGAGAGACTGGTGGTGGATACCATCAACCCGTGACACATTATTAATAGTGGGGTGCACGCGACCTACCCCAGCTTACGTCTACTGTATGGTCGACCTACCAGTAATGTTATTTATTTATTTATTTATTTATTTATGCCCGTATTTGTGGGAGGCGTTTCCAAATTCATCTACAGAGGTTATGTTAGTTTGGCGAGTTTTTATAATCTCCTAAACTATATACAAATATCATAATAACAACAAACAAACAACTAACCGATACCACTATCTAGATTGTGTTCCAGCCAATACCATTCAGGTGTACCACTGTTAATGTTTTGAGCTACACCTTTGACCCTTTGACTACCAAAAGCATAACACCTCTCTGAAGATGTCTGAATAAAGACGAAAGCAAAGTGCTCCAGTGTTTCCCTCTTCCGGTTTCCCTTTTATAGAGATTTATCTTGTCCAAGTTTCCATTGTGCATCTAAATAAACAAACAAATATATATATAAATATAATATAATATAATATATATATATATATATATATATATATATATATATATATATATATATATATATATATATATATATATATATATATATATATATATATATATATAGCCTTCAGTAGAGCTTCAGAGAAATATACACTTATTTATAAAAGTAAATCTAATGGAAATATATTATAATGCCGGTTTGTTGGTGTACGTGTAAACAACACTGATCGACTGCCCCTATTATGACTGTCGAGACCAACCTCAGTGTGACGACAAACCTGAGAGAATCAAGTACTTCCCTGTTCACTCTTACATGACGTAAATATTGCCACAAGCGTCAAGCCGCAACACAAAAGATAAACAACAAACAAATTGTTCCCTGGCAGAAAGTCAACAATCTTTCTTATTTAACTTATGCCAGATTAAACATGTCAAACTTGATTACATCTCGTAAACAATTATACTAACGTAGCCGAACCAGGTCATTAGCGTCACCCGAACAAGATCATTAGCGCTAGATTTATGCTGCAGGGAGATACGAGGTACTCCTCAGTGGTCCTTTATGGGGCGTCTTCCTCACTGTAGGGCTCGGCTCTAGTACAGTAGTGGAATCAGACGTTAAAAAGATCGCTGCTAATGGTGAGAAGCACCCTCCCCCCTCTACTACAACCCCCATCACCCCCGCAACCCAAGCACAAAAGGACTGGACAATAATGACACACTAAATGCTTATCGTCATACTTGTCTGATGTATTATTATGATATATCCACATTCCAGCTTTAATTAAAACCCACTTCTATCTGTTGGAGTTATTATGTTCATATGTAGTGGACAGACACACGCGAAGACGGTGAACACACATTCTGAGACCTTCGTGACCGGTGTCGACAAGGCAGGACTGGTTGTGTTAAGTACAGTACCAGTGTTAACCGTCGATGAAAGAAGATTTACAGTACCAGATTTTAATAGCCAATAAAGGATGGGGGGGGGGGGTCGTGTCTATCACTAGATTTTAACATTAATGACAGAAAAATTATCAACTTCTCCCTCCCCCTCCCCACGTACCAGTAGGTGACACATATATATCACCTGTAATAAATGAGTTCTCAAAAATGCAATTAGAAATGTCGATATTAACTTTTGCTCTCCCTGGTTAACTTGGCTACGAACTATTTTACACTATAGGAACAGTTACTCGTGTCAAATTGGCCCTAGTCCTAATTTAAACTAATCTAACCAAACCCAGCCCAGCCCAACAGAACCCAACCCAACTCAGAGCATTAAATTTGTAGAGGCCATTATAACGAAATCCCATTAAATAAAAGATCAATCAGGTGTGGATTCCCATCTCAATGATCAGGGTGGGTTAGCTTGGTTAGATGAGGACCTATTAGGACTCAATGTCAAATTCTATGGATGTGTTATTTGTAATTTCACCACCGACTGTTGGTGCTTGAGGGTCGCGTCCTGCGAGAGAGACACAGACTTTTAGATTCAAGGAATTTCCAAACCACGGCACCAGACTTCCTCATGACACCAGTTTCTGGTGATATCTGACGTGCAGAAGATGATCGTGCAGTCACAAACATGTGAGGAAGCTTAAGTCAGAAGCTCTGCTCCCACACGACTCGAGCTGCTCTCCCTCTCTCACCGACCCATAATGTCAACATTAGGGTGTACATTCAGGATTTCCCGCCAATTTCCAGTAAATCACTCCCATTCGTTCCGGCATTATGGTCCTTGATGACGTAATTCACGTAAAGTTAGATGATTGGCCACATAATGAGGCTTTCTGAAGACAGAGTGCCCACGTTCACACGATATAGACCAGTTCCGAGGATGCATTCAAACGAATAGGGGGAACACAGAGTTAACGACGAGTCTATATATAATAATGGATCAGCTAATTGTGACGCATGTAAATCCATTCATGCCGTTCACTCTCTGTAATGTGATATTAAATAGATAACCACGAGAGATGAGTAGATGACAAGGTAAGTAAAAAAATAAATTACTGTACGTTAAAATCAGAGTATACGTATTTAGAAAATGTAATTATACTCTATAGAATTATTGAGGTGAGGTGAGGTGAGGTTAGGGGCTCAAAATAACGTAGATAGTGGAATGTTATAATGAGGAAGTGTTGTAGACGTAACTTACAGTAGTTATACATATTCCAGCAGCGAGTGTTAATGTGGGCTTGGTAACGCTGTAGTAAGTAATACCGACACAAACACCCATTGACAGTGTATGAAACATGTGTCAATGGATCAATCAATCAATTTATCAATCAATCATCACGGTGTTGTAGACGTTATAACGAGTTCGATGTGATTGAGTTGGCCTGTCACTTTAACATAACAGCTATCAAGTACATCTTCCCATTCCTCAATCCATCCCATTCCCTCCTTCCTCAATTAATCCTCTCCCCTTTCTTCCATCCAACTCTTCCCTCCATGCATCCCCTCCCCCTTTCCTTCATCCATCCCCTCCCCCTATCCTCCACACATCCCCTCCCCCATTTCTTCATCCATCCCCTCCCCCCTTCCTTCATCCACCACCTCCCCGTTTCCTCAACCCATCTTCTCCCCCATTTCTCCATCCAACCCCTCACCCTTTCCTCCACCCATTTCCTCTTTCCTTTATCTCTTTACTGAAGCGGATTTAATAATAATAATAAAAATAATAATAATAATAATAATAATTTTATTGAGTGAAAGAAGAAGGGAGGCCGAGTGGAGAAAGAACGGGGAGGGGGAGTGGAGGAGAAAGGGGAAGGAGGGAAAGGGAAGGGGGAGGGAAAAGGAGAAAGGGGATGGGATAGAGGGTAGGGGAAAGGGGTGGGAAAGAAGGGAGGGAGAAAGGGAGGGGCAGGGAGAGGAGGGAGAAGGAGAAAGGGGAGGGAGAGGGGGATGGCAGAGGGGAAGGGAGAAGAGGGAGAAGGAGAAAGGGAGGGGAGAGAGGGAGGGGAGAGAGGGAGGGGAGAGGAAGGGGTGGGAGAGAAGGGAGAGGGAATAAAGGGAGGGGAGGAGAAGGAGGAATGGAAAGAAAGAGGAGGAGAGAGGGAAGGAAGAGGGAAGGTGAGGGAAAGAGGAAGAGAGAGGGAGAGGGAGGAGAGAGGGAAGAGAGGGGAAGGTAAAGGAGAGAAGGGTAGTTATGAGGAGACATTATCCAATTTTTGGCAAAGTTAAATTAAACTGTCCACCCTTGGATAATGAGGTATTTCTGTCGAAAACCTTTTGACCTAGAGCCGTGACCCAGAGCCGTGACCAAGAGCCGTGACCTAGAGCCTTGAACCGTGACCTTGAGCCGTGACTCCAGAGCAGTGACCTAGAGTTTTGATCTAGAACTTTGACCTTGAACCGTGACAGAGTCGTATCTTGAGCTGTGACCTAGATCCGTAACCTATACCCGTGACCTAGAACCGTGATTCAGGAGCCGTGACCCAGAGCCGTGACTCTAGAGCCGTGACCTAGAGCCGTGCCTTGAACCGTGACCTGGTGACCCAGAGTTTTGATCTAGAACTTTGACCTTGAACCGTGACAGTCGACCTTGAGCTGTACCTAGATCCGTGACGTATACCCGTGACCTAGAGCCGTGATTCAGAGCCGTGACCTAGAGCCGTGACCTAGAGCCTTGCCTTGAACTGTGACTCCAGAGCAGTGACCCAGAGTTTTGATCTAGAACTTGACCTTGAACGGTGACACTGTCGTGACCTTGAGCTGTGACCAGATCCGTGACCTAGAGCCGCACCCAGAGCCGTGACTCCAGAACCTTGCCTTGAACCGTGACCTAGAGTTTTGATCTAGAACTTTGACCTTGAACCGTGACAGAGTCGTGACCTTGAGCTGTGACCTAGATCCGTGACCTATACCCGTGACCTAGAGCCGTGACCTTGAACCGTGACCTAGGGCTGTGACCTAGAGCCGTGACCAAGATCCGTGACATATATCCGTGACAGAGCCGTGACCCTGAGTCGTGACAGCCATGACCTAGAGAAGTGACCTTGCATCGTAACCTATAGCCGTTATTTAAGAGCCGTGACCTAGAACCGTGACCTAGACCCGTGACCTTGCACCGTGACAGAGCCGTGACCTAGAGCCGTGCCGTGACCTAGTCCCGTAACCTAGAGCCGTGACCTTGAGCCAGGACCTACAGCTGTGACCTAGAGCCGTGAACCTAGTCCCGTGAACTAGAACCGTGACCTAGAGCCGTGAACTAGAACCGTAAACCTAGTCCCGTGACCTAGATCCGTGACCTAGAGCCTTCCATCTATACTCACATAGCCTTTATCACTTCTTAATTCAGCAGCATTACACCCACCTACCAAGTTTTATTACATCTATCCAGTTCACTTCATTGCAACCTTCTTCAAAATTATATTAAATATCGACGAATATATCATCTAACCTATAATCTAACTTTGATGTTAGCCGTTGAAATCCGTCTTAAGATAATTTAATTCCAAACAAACATACAAGGAGTGACCCCCTCCTCCCCCCCCCCCGCACACTGTAGATAAATAAACGCTTTAACAACATTGAAAAATAATCCACATAAATCACGTCACAACAACAATGGCTGGACGTGCATGTCAGGTTCCCATTCAGTATTTTTATGCAAAGTTCATTTAAATGTAAATATCAGTTGTGATCTGTCAGCACGTACAGTGCCGTGGTAGTGTGGTGTACTCAGGCACGGACCTCCTCTTTGTGCACACAATTTCAACTACCATTTGTTTGTGTGTTAAAGGGTCTATATAATTACAAACGAACTCATCGCTATATGTAACTAATTCTTGTGATTAATTACACACTATTATTACCATTACTATACCCAGAGATGATGATGATGATGATTATTATTATTAGTAGTAGTAGTAGTAGTCATAGTATTGCATTTTTTATCATTATAATTATTATTAATATCGACTTCACTCCCCAATTCCACCCCAAAGCAAATTATCGTCCTAATCTTTAACACCTTCAATATTAATGTCGTATTTCTCTTTCAGCTCCAGCATTAAGTTAACGAGCACTTAGCGTTGTAATAAGCTACATTTTTGGGTGCTTGCAGGTAGTGTATAATTAAGCAAGCGACCCCCCCCCCCCAGTCCACGTAACGTCACCCACTGACAAAGTTGAGACCAAAATCAAGCGACCTAACACACTTATCCCTCCCACAACTAAAAAGAAAGTATAATAATAATAATAATAACCACAGCTATTATTCATCACATATACAACCAATACCTGACAAACACCGACCAAACAGCAGCTATCACTCCATCACTATGGGCATGCTTAAGTACAGTCGCCCGTGAGACGCCCGGTACAGATCTAGGGGCTGGCAGAGAGAGACGTGGCGAACCTGGGAGGTGTTCCGTCCTCCATGGGATGAGTTGAAATGTACGAAAATGTGTCCTTAGGAAACCCAACTTTGGACGAGATGAGGGTTAGGAAAACAGATGAGGAGAGGAGGGGGGGGGGTGGGTGAATATAAAGTGTGGAGCGGGTTATTATTAAGAAGTTACACAGCAGCGTGTCTTGTTCAAAGGGTCATATACGGGAGTCATTTATTATCGTTTGTGGAAGGACATCATTTTTTAAAGGTAATCATGCATACACAGACACACGTACGTACAGTAGAGAGAGAGAGTGTGTATTTGAGAACCAATGTGACTAATCATTATGAGCGTATACGGTTAAATGCTCTTTACCAAATTTAACTGTGTAATACCAATACAAGTCCTTGATCAGCAAATAGAAAAACAAAAACCTTCCATACAATTAACAAGTTTCTGCACTACAGTATAACTTCCTCGATACACCTGGGTGATTAATAAGGTTACGTGTTCTGTTTACCTGTGTGTGTTTCTTATACTATAGAGTATTTTGAACCAGGTTTATCACTTAATTTTGGTACTGTACAATGAATTAGTGTTTTATTATTGTTGTATGTTCACACTAAGGCTGGAGCAACACCTATATGTTGATGTACAGGTAAGTAACTACAACACAAATTGGTCTAAATTATTGTGATAATGTTGCCCTGGGGACATCACCGGTCCTATAATGTTGTTTTGGTACAAATGAAATGATTATGAACAAGCTGCAGCGGCTCACTGAAATAAACCCCACATACTAAATTATACAAATGGCAGTTTATATAGAATAATGAACATACAAAATAACATTATACACAAAATTATCTATAAAATCACTTAATTTATATAACGAATATCATAAGAATTTACATAAATTACTGAACATATCAAATGGTAATTTACGTAAAAAAAAATTAATATTTACATAAAATTTCACACTGAATTCACCAAAAATAAAAGATGAAAAATAATAACTTACATGATAAAGAATAAAAAAAAAAGACGACAGAAAACAAAAACCTAAACCACCGCCAATTTACGCAAACATTTATTATCATCACCAAATATTAACCTTAGAACAACTTATCGAGGAAAAAAAAATCATCACATACAGACTAAGTGACATTATTTTCCCTCCAAGCTCAGGTTAACCCAGTAACATTTGGCTGGATATTAACAAATGCTGTCCATTGACGATACAAACCTCCAATTTTAGCGAGGTTAAAAAAATATATATCCTGTATATTTAAATGTTGCATGGGATCTAATTCACGAAATCTGTTTAATAATACAGTATGGAGTGTAGATTTATCGACAGGAATGGGGATCTGGTGGGGGGAGGGGAGATGGGAAAGGGAACTGATGGAAGGGGGAGGAAGCATGATGATGTAGGAGATGGAGGCGGGGGAAGGGAGGGAACTGTTGGCGAGGGAGATAGGGTGGCTAGCAAAGGTGGGTACATCGGAAGTGAGCGTGGAAGGGAGGGAGGAAGTGTAAACGGAGGGAGGGAGGTAGAGGGAGACAGAATGTGGAAGGAGGAGAGAACGTCAAGGAAAGGAGAGAACGTAAAAGGAGGGGAGATAACGTCGAGGTAGTAGGGAGAGCGGGAGGAGGAGAGAGCGGGAGGAGGGGAGAGAGCGGGGAGGAGGGAGAGAATGTGAGGTAGGGAGAGTGGTAGGAGGAAGAGAAAGGAGGGTAAGGAGAATGCGTGTGGAGGGTAGGTAGGAGCGTGGATAGAAGGAGCGTGGGGGTGGGGAGGGAGCGTGGGGGTGGGGAAAGAGTGTGGAGGGATGGAGAGAGGGAGGGATGGAGAGAGGGAGGGATGGAGAGAGGGAGGGATGGAGAGAGGGAGGGAGGGAACGTGGAGGCGAGGGAGTGTGGATGGAGGGAGGGAGGCAGGCAAGGTTGGGGTCAGCTCCCCGTAACACATTAACGAGAGACTCCGGGACAATCTGTAAAAAAAAAATCCACACAATGGATCGCTCCAGGAATACACTCATTTTATTTTTCTTCAACAACGTTCTTTTAAAGGAGGTTCCAGTTTACCCTTTCACTGGCGTCTTTGCAGATCTGCTAAATGGTGCGGGACGTTCCCTTGACCTTTAGGAGGACTGACTAGTGAAGGATGATTCACATGGTCCCTTGCAGGAATACCTGTTTTGGAAGGTGAGGGGGGCTTCATAGGGTTCTTTGGAACTCACTCAGGGGTTCCACTAGGTCTCCAAGGGACTCGACTAGAGGTTCCACTAGGTCTCTGAAGGACTCGACCAGTGGTTCTACTAGGTCTCTGAATAATTCGACCAGGGGTTCCACTATGTCTTTGAAGCACTTGACCAAGGGTTCCATTAGGTCTCTGAAGGACTTTACCAAAGGAGGTATCATTTCAAAATAGCCAAGACTCGGCCAAAATAAATACCATTACGGCAGGTGACGGTCACTGGAAACTCATTATAAGAACTGTTCAACCAGATTTCGCAACTTTCGGCTCAAAATCCGGCTAAACAACCGGCCAAGACGTTGAAGGTAAGATGTCAAAAGAAAAAAAAAGTTTGCTTGTTCCAGACATTCTGTGCACTATTTTCAGTTTTTTTGTCCTCTGGGTTTTGATTGTTGAAGAAGAAAGAATACGAAAACTAACTCGTTTCACTGTTAAGTTTCTCCTTCATTGGGTTTTCTTATTATCAGTTTATTTACCTATTCATATTTTTCTCT
>NW_024749689.1:0-7262 GCF_018991925.1 Homarus americanus
AAAAATGAAAGAATGAAGAGGAAAACAGGAAGAAAATCCACAATAATGACATGTCTGTTACCTTCAAGAGGAGATAAATATTGATAACGTTACACCATATCGCAGGGGCTCATGGTTACCCACACAGTGTAACAGTAACCCGGAAACTACAAATAATCACATGTTTTACTAAGTCTAGCATGAGGACGAACACCCCGCCCCCCCAGGAGAGCCCACACCTCGTATAACAGACCCAGGTCAGGCTCTCCGTAAAGCCTGGTGTGCTCTCGCTGTCATTATTTATTACTAAAACTCATGCATTATGCAAATTAGATGCTTAAAACTCTCCTATGTTCCAGCAGCCCAGGAAAAACTAAAAACATTCGATGGTTTCTAAATGCTTATACTCTCCTTGCGTCATTTTCCTTTTGTTTTTATTTTTTTGCCTGAAACTTTTGTGTTGGAGTTAAATTTGTGCTGCACTAGAGACGAGTGTTGCTTCTAGAGAACGTTTTTCATGGAACAACAACGCGAAACATTCACTTAGCCAAGAGCTTTTGTGAAATACTCGACTGGGCTGTGACACCTCACCCAGTTGTCGGTCATCTGGTTATAAAAAAATACAAGTTTTTTAAATACCAATCTGGTGTGATACACATGGCCTTCCTTCAAACATTCGTCAGACTTAGGATCACGATTACGAATTACGACAAAGTTTTAACAGCGGTTCACATACTGTAGTTCATTCTAGGGGCTTTTTAACATCATCATATGTATTATTGACTATATATAACCATACACAAACACCACTAAGTTACGGGTAATGAACTCAATATCCTTTCCCACACAGCAATAATTCTGTTCCTTGTTAAAAAAAAATATATATAAAAATCAATAAAGTCTCAATTAAATTATAGTGAAGTATTGATAAGTTAATGATAATATCCAGAAACAAATTATAATTCTGGATTTATGTTACGAGCTATGACCATAAAATATTACCTGTGGAATTAGCTGAAATAATTATATTGTCCTCTCCTACTATTTCACCTTAGCTTTTGTACTAGATCAAAAGACTCTTTTAGATGCAAAATGAAGTTAATCTTGATTTATGGTGTCTCAGTCATGCTAAACAGATCAGATGATGCTTTATAGCAGGAGATGTCTTCCTCTGAAAGCATCAAACTTACTCTAACAGATTACCTTTGGCGTCTGGGGAATTTTCTTCCTGGTTAGTATTTCAGTCCCAAGAGAGAAAGGAGGCATTGTAGTTGTCTCCTTAATGTGTATGTGTGTGTCTGAAACAAATATCTATAAAACCACTGAACCGATTTTACGAAACTCAGCAAAGGCGAGGCTGTGATTTAACAACAGGAAACAACACCTATTTGCTGTGTTAATAATAATAATAATAATAATAATAATAATGGTTATCAGCATATATATATATATATATATATATATATATATATATATATATATATATATATATATATATATATATATATATATATATATATATATATATATATATATATATAAATACAAAGAAAAAAAGCACAAGAAGTTCGGCGCTTTCGTGTAATTCACATCTTCAGGGGTGAGTACGGGCCCTGAGTCTGCTCACTGAAACTAATTATCAACATATACCTAGATCACGCACTACAGTGATTTACTTGCATATATATATATATATAAAATACCTGTACTATAGTGGACATTCCTACAACCTAAATATACGTCTAAGTCATGTTGGTCATTTATCAGTTGACAGTTGTATAAGAATTCAGTAGGTGTTACAATAAGCAACAAGTGTGGTGCAGGACAGTGTTCTGATAAACCATGCACAAGGCTCTCACATCCTTTTGCTTGTTTACATTGTTGAGGGGAGATGTGTGTTGTGGACACCACTGTAAGGTACTGATGTGGGTGTTGAGAAAATATATTTTACTATATGCTGAAAAAAAGAAACTTTTGTCCAGCGCTAAATTACCTGAAACCTTCTTCGCCACTGTGCTCTACGCTGGTGGGGTTGTCAGCGCTGGTCTCCACAAACGACGGAGGACCGCCATCGCTACTGTCTTGTTGCTCCCAGAATTCTTCATCCTCTCCCAAATGGCCAATATTATACCTTTCTTGGAACATAGGAAATTTTTATGGCTGAAATACGACAATGTCATTCAGATCTTAAAACATTAAGTAGTTACAAGATACACGACATTATTTTATATCTCAAGTGATGATAGATAAAAAAATATAGACGTTTCAATTTGTTGAATTTCCTACAGTTGATATATCAGATCCTTGGCTGTCAGGGTGCCAGCTGCTAACTCATAAGTCTTTGATGGGTTGTAAACAATATTAAGTTTTGTTATTAATGTTGTGTTACTCTGCACACCTACTTTGCATCAGTCCAAGTTACTTCCACCCCTTAGGCCGGTCCACACAACAGTGACTTGACGAGAAAATATCCAGATAAAGTTAGATAACATTCTTTTAGTGCTATGTTAGAACTCTAAGCTGGGAGTTTTTATTTCATTAGACCTGAATATTTGTTTTCGGTTAAGTTTTAGTGTCTTACAAAGATACTCTGAATAATATTTGGCAATTGTACTATCGACGAATTAGCTTATTGCTGTAGCTCTATAAACTGCGCCGGAAGTTTCCAGTTCGTTAGACTGGCATATTTGGCTTTGGATTAAACTTATGTGTATTCTACTCCGGGAGTTCCTGTTCGCTGGACCAGGTTATCCGGTTATGTCTAGACTCGCCTTTCTCCAGTACCAACCCTCTCCGTGATGTAGACAACAGAGAAAAAATTCAACAACAACAACAAAATCCCAACATCCCATATAAACAACTCAGGGGGTTAATGGGCGTGACCCCAAGTGACCTGAGGTGACGACAGTTAGAGAGGTGAGGTCAGCGCGACGATCAATTGTGTGGAAGGTGGTGAAGTGATCGTCCGTCTTCACATCGACCTGTACACTGGGCTCCCACACCCTCCCTCCCTCCCTCTGCCTCCTTTGGTACTAAAATTTACCTCCCCCCACCCACCCCCCCCCACCAATCCCCCACCCACCCTTTTCCTATGTTTTCCTCTTGTTGTTTTTATCTAAATTGGTTGATCCTGATTGACTGACTCACTGTATGACTGACTAATTCATTGTATGACTGACTGGTTCATTAACAGATCCTGACTGACTGACTGGTTCATTAACAGATCCTGACTGACTGATTGATTGATTGAATGATCCTGACTGACTGATTGAATGAATGACTGACTAATCTTTCCTTTCTGACTGGTTCATTAACTGATCCTAACCGGCTGATTGATCCTGATTGACTGACAGAGAACTTTTTTCTAACCAAGCCACACTGATGCTGCTTTAGGGGGTAGTACAGTAGGTCCTGTAAACTCTGTTGTTTACTGTTGTGGAAATGGGGATATTTTTTTCCCTCTGTTTTGCTGTTGTGTTTATAATTATAAACTCTTATCCTTATATCACTTTACTACCCTTGATATCAGCTGTTACCCATGATATCTGCTGTTACCCATGATATCTGCTGTTACCCATGATATTAGCTGTTATCCATGATATCTGCTGTTACCCATGATATCTGCTGTTACCCATGATATTAGCTGTTACCCATGATGTTAGCTGTTACCCATGATATCTGCTGTTACCCATGATATTAGCTGTTACCCATGATATCTGCTGTTACCCATGAGATTAGCTGTTACCCATGATATCTGCTGTTACCCATGATATCTGCTGTTACCCATGATATCAGCTGTTACCCATGATATCAGCTGTTACCCATGATATCTGCTGTTACCCATGATATCTGCTGTTACCCATGATATTAGCTGTTACCCATGATATTAGCTGTTACCCATGATATCTGCTGTTACCCATGATATTAGCTGTTACCCTTGATATCTGCTGTTACCCATGATATTTGCTGTTGCCCATGATATCTGCTGTTACCCATGATATCAGCTGTTACCCATGATATCAGCTGTTACCCATGATATCAGCTGTTACCCATGATATCAGCTGTTACCCATGATATCTGCTGTTACCCCATGATATCTGCTGTTACCCATGATATCTGCTGTTACCCATGATATCTGCTGTTACCCATGATATTAGCTGTTACCCATGATATCAGCTGTTACATATGATATCTGCTGTTACCCATGATATTAGCTGTTACCCATGATATCAGCTGTTACATATGATATCAGCTGTTACCCATGATATCAGCTGTAACCCATGATATCAGCTGTTACCCATGATATCAGCTGTTACCCATGATATCAGCTGTTACCCATGATATCAGCTGTTACCCATGTCAACAGAGTTATTGGATGTTGCCTAAAACTTATTTGCAATTCGATGTAGGTGTGATAGCCGGTCAGATGCGTAATAAATATACATGTCGTTCACACACACGCACACGCACAATCGCACACTCACCGTCTACCCCATTCTAACTGCTCTCAGACACACACACTCACTCACCACACCCGCACTCACTCAGATACACACAAGCACACTCAAACACACACACACGCACACATACTCTCACACACACCGATACACACACACAAAATAACAAACAAATAGGCAAATACACACGCGCATACACTCACACACATACATACACGCGCGCACACCGGACACGCACGCAAGCGCCGCTAAAATTGAGTTTGACTCATCAATAAAAGCCTTAGTTTACAAAAACATATTTTTTCTTTTTTATATTTTTTATAAAGCAAGGATGACGAGGAGGACGTCGCCTGATGCATGATACTGCTGTGTTTGATGTGGTCAGGTGATCCTCGCCCACCTTTTGTTCTTGTCATCGTCCATCATTTTTTTAACTTAACACTGAAAGATTTGGATGCCGTTTCCAGTACAGTTTAACATCGCTATTATGATTGACAGGTTTTTTAACAGGTGGATCTGTATTGTGAAAAAAAAATGTATAAGGGAAAAAACTCGATGCAATTTCGGGTATTATTGATTGAGGTGTAAGTTGATTTTGACGCAGTTTAAGGTGTGGCGTAGCGCCGTAGTTATGAGTGAGAGGTTTTTATTGAACTTGAAATTTTATTGTTAATATTTCAGAATGTAATATAACATCGATGTCATTTGTGAGATGTTATTTTTTAGTTGAAAAAGGAGTTTATATATATAATATATATATATATATATATATATATATATATATATATATATATATATATATATATATATATATATATATATATATATATATATATATATATATATATATATATATATATATATATATATGAAATGTGATTGATGTATGTGTGTATTAATGTACTGTACTACTATTATTTATAGTTATATAATTGAACGTCAGAATTATGAGTTGAGGTTTTTTAAGCTGTGAATCAGGGGGAAAATGTTATACTGTACTGTAGCGCTGATCTTACAGCTTACCTTAATAAGATCAATGGTGTATATTGAACAATTGAATACTTAAATATACGTATCTAATAAAGTATTATAAGGTGAGTGTAAGGGGACTTAGACGTGTGTGTGTGTGTGTGTGTGTGTGTGCGAGGCGTGAGAGGAAACACTCCAGATTATAACACAGTACAGTATTGGAAGACAAGAGGAACATTGGCAAGGGGGTGGCGTGAGTCTGGCTGAGTGTTGACACAGCTGATCAGCCTCCAACATGTTCATCATCTGATCCACCTGTCAACAGAACCAGCTGTTTTAGAATTTATCACTTTTTTATGGATCATGTGAAGATTACTCACCCAAAATTATTTCACCTGATAATTAACATCCGCATTACCTGAGAGGGGTTACCTTAGGTTAGGTTATTGGAGTGGTTAATCTTAAGGTGAAATAAACTGGGGCTTAATATTCACGTGATCCGTTTTGATGTCCATCTATCCAGCCACTCACTCTAACAAGACCTTTTTGAAGTGGATATTTTGTTTTTACTGGACGATCTATTTTCCCTTGGAACATTTTTAAATTGACCACTTTGGCAGAGGACTCATTCTTTGCCTTTATTAGCACCTGTAATATGTGTCATTATTAACTTCGACTATCCTTAACAGGGCCACTATTAGCATAGACCACCATTAACCTGGGCCACCTTTAACCTTGAGCCATCATTAACCTAAACCACCCTTAACCTGAGCCATTACTAACATGGCCAGTTTTAATATACTTTCCTTGAATAAAGTAATTCTGGTATTGTTCACTTTTTCCTTGATTAAATCCTCGACTGTCAAAAATCATTGAAACAAAAATTTTCCTTTGTTACGTTATTTCAGGTAAAAATCATTTTAAAAATATTCTTCCTCTTTCATCCTCCTCATTGATGACCATAAGTTGAATCTATTTTTTTTCCATAGATAAAATAAATGCTAGTCTGTATTTAGTACTGGCACTGTGGAATATATGAAGAGAGGAGAGTTTATTCTGAAAGCGACTTTTGCAGCGCGGTTTTTGTTTATTGCACTTAGAGTTTTCTATTTTCCTGTTGAAATTTTTATCCGGAATATTCTTTTTCATCCATTTCTGAATGTGACAACAAGTTGGAGCGCTCACCTCCAACAGTTCATATCAAGCTTACTGGTATCGTTAAAAGTTTTATTCCACATTTTCCTTGATATTTTACCAAAGAAGAAGCATTTATAATGTTTAGGTAATTTTCAAACAATCTTAATGACTAAAGAGTTTGTGAATTGTTAAGTCTTATAAACCTTACCATTTATAGTTACCGTAATGTAAAAACCATATATTTTATACATGTTTAGGTTTCGTTGACCTTTATACTATGTACGCCATTATGTTTAAACATTCGTACAAAAATATATAGAGTTCATGTATGATTACAATTCTTGATCTTGATAATATGATTAACTGTTAAATAAAACCACAGTGTTTATGAAGGATTTAAGGTCATTGACTTTTTCCTATACTTCCTTTTTGAGTATCCTTAAAATGCGTTAAGAGTTTGTACGGGACTTAATCACATCGGTATATTACATTAAATACCACTTTAGTCAAGACAAACAGTAAGAACTTTAAGAATAATACAACACAACGTAAGAAACTGGAAGACCGAGAGAATTAACCTAAGTAATATATATCGCGAAATTGACCCTGACATTATACTAATAAACAGTCACGGTGAGACAGAAAACAACAACATAAAACTCTTTAACTATTATGTAAACCAAAGAAATAAATCGGGCGAGAAAAATGACGGAGTAGCGA
>NW_024749690.1:0-11130 GCF_018991925.1 Homarus americanus
TATATATATATATATATATATATGCTGATAACCACAAGGAAAGAAGAAAACACTATGTTCCCAAGCGCTTTCGTGTAATTCACATCTTCAGGGGTGAGTACAGACTAGAGAGAGTAATACAAATCAAGGTGTGTATATACAGAGGAGGGTGAGACCAGGTCCACAATGGTCAGGTATTAGGTAATGACCCTACTAATCTTTAAATAGCACACAACGGTTGGTGGTCAGGTCAGATGGTCAAGTGACCCGGCCTTCTCACCTGTTCACAAATCTTCTTAATTACAAAATTGTCCAGCTTGTACATGCCGTTACTCAAATTCATGTTGAATGCTTCGGTATGTTTAATAAGACTAGATTCTATGATGTTCCTACTATCAATTGAATTACATGGTAATATTGAGGAGGCATTATCCCAGTCAATTCAATGCTTGTTATCCCTCAAATGAACAAACAGAGCATTGGATTCCTGGCCTGTCCTAACACTGTATTTGTGTTGTTTAATTCTAGTTGCAAGATCTTTACCTGTCTGGCCTAAGTAAAACATATTACATTCCTTGCAAGGAACTTTATAAATGCAACCAATTGTGTTGTTGGGGGAGTTCTTGATTAACATTTGTTTAACAGTGCATGAGTTTTTAATTGCCACATTGATGTTCCAGGTTTTTAGCTGTGCAGGAATGTGTGAGAAATTTTTGTGAAATGGTAATATTAAGATATTCTTATGGTCATGGGTGGGCTTGGGGTCAGTTCTATAAAAAGTTTTCTCAGTAATGTTTAAGCATTTGTCTATGAAAGATCTAGGGTATTTAAGGTTTGAGCCAATATTATATATATATTTGTATTCCTCATCGATGAATTCCGGACTGCAAATTCTCAAGGCACGTAAAAACATTGTTGAAAATACTGACTGTTTGACTTTATTATGGTGGGCAGAATAATAATGAATGTATGAACACACATTAGTTGGTTTTCTATAAATACTGAACTTAAAAGTGTTACCTATTCTGTGTATCAGACAGTCTAGGAATGGCAATTTACAGTCTTGCTCTAATTCCACAGTGAATTTGATCGAGGGGGCTAATTTGTTAAGTTGTGGCAGGAAAACTTTTAGGTCCTCATTACATGGCCAGAGACATAACACATCATCAACATATCTAAACCAGACTGCTGAGGGTGGTAAAATATTACTTAATAGTTTATTTTCAAAGAATTCCATATATAGGTTGCTTAATACAGGTGAGAGTGGATTACCCATTGCCATACCAAATTTTTGAGCATAATATTCCCCATTGAATTCGAATTTGCAATCCTTAATACATAGTTTGATGAGTTCGATGAAGTCGTCTTTCGAGACAGGCAGTGAAATGTTATCCAGGGAATCTATGAGGAACTCTAGTAAATCATCAACTGGGACCTTTGTAAAGAGTGACGTTACATCAAAGCTGACCAGTTTAAAATCATGATTAATGTGTAAGTTATTGAGTTTATCAACCAGATCCATATTATTCTTGATATTGGAGTTAGAAATGTTGCCAACTAGGGGATTTAGTAAAGAAACTAACCATTTAGATAGTTTATAAGAGATTGACCCAACTGAGCTAATGATGGGTCTTGCTGGGCTATTGGGCTTGTGGGTCTTGATTACACCGTACATGTATGGCAGTGGAGGGGACGTTGAAGTAAGATGTTTAATGAGCGTAGCTTTGCCTCTCAATAGGGACTTCAGTTTTTTGTTGAACTGGGTGTTGACAGTGTTGAGAGGATTATTTATAAGTTTAGAATATGTTGTGGTATCACATAAGAGGTCATTCATTTTAGAGATATAGTCATCTTTGTTTAAGATCACTACTGTGTTGGCTTTATCTGCTTTAGTGACATGTAGATCCTTATTTTTCTTAAGGGCTTGGATTGCTTTGGTGAATCTTTCTGGACAGTTTGGAACACAAGGCTTGGACATAGATGCATACACAACACCTTTACACATGTTCACTTCTTCACTTGTCAAATTACTGAATTTCTCCAAATTGCAAAATGCTCTGGCTATGTCAACACTGTCGACTCCCTTGTTAGAACCATCAAAACTTAAACCATAGCCGAGGGCACCTTGATTTGTATTTCTCTCTCTAGTCTGTACTCACCCCTGAAGATGTGAATTACACGAAAGCGCTTGGGAACTTCCTGTTTTCCTCTTTCCTTGTGGTTATCAGCATATACCTAGATCACGCGCACCTACAGTGATTTACTTGCATATATATATATATATATATATATATATATATATATATATATATATATATATATATATATATATATATATATATATCTCACTAATGCTTTACGAATTTGCTCCTTCTACGTGAGAATGATACGGTCTTAGCGCTTCATTTTTTTCCGCTTGGAACTGAAAAAGGTTAATTCGTCAAAACTGAACTAAACCTGCATTTTGTTATGAGTAAGGTTCTGAAAACACTTGGATAAAAAACTTGTTCATTTAATTCCAACAGAGTATCTTCGCCTAAAGATATTTACGAGGTCTACACGATAGATTCCCTATGAACGCAGATTTAGTTTATATCCACCGTGCCTATTGGTGAAGTTCCGACTGTGAGTGACAGTGATGAAAGTTTGAGTAACACAACACCTCATAGTGCCAGGGAGGCAGCACCAGGCACACACCACCCACGAGGTTCACGGTGTTTGTGGCGTCTCACCTCGTAAACCTTTAAAAGGATGCTGGTGCATAATTTGCGCCAAAAACATGCAAAACGTTTGGATAGAAATGAAGGGAACCCGACAGAAATGTGTGAGCAAGTGTGTACATGTGGGTGTGATGCATGCGGCCGAGTGCATCAGAAGCCACCTTGGATACTAAAGGTGGTTTGATAACCTCATACACACCAGAATTTTCAGAAATATTTTAATACCGAAATATGACTTCACTGTTTCTTCTATATCTTTACCATGACAGAGACGACAACTGAAGCAATGAATTACACTGTCTACTGCCTGACTCTTACTACTGTCAGTGATGGTGTCTGATAGTCCTCTCACAAAGCAACAAGGTCACGATCCAAAGTATGTGTCGGTGTGAAAGTATATAAAAGTTGGTTTCGGCTGCACACACACACACACACACACACACACACTTCCTATTTAGTGAAGCCCAAGGTACACCCGGACAGTAAGCTATTATTGTAAACTAAAATTACTCCACACTTTGAGTTATGTGTCACTTGTTGTTAAAGTTACAGTATAGCAGTTATTTAGTGGTAGTATCAGTAACAACAGTGGTAGTAACAATAACTACAACAGTGGTAGTAACAGCAATAACAGTAGCAGTAACAATAACTACAACAGTGGCAGTAACAATAACTACAACAGTGGCAGTAACAGCAATAACAGTGGTAGTAACAGCAATAACAGTGGTAGTAACAGCAATAACAGTGGTAGTAACAATAAGTACAACATTGGTAGTAAAAGCAATAACAGTAGCAGTAACAATAACTACAACAGTGGCAGTAACAGCAATAACAGTGGTAGGAATAATAATAACGGTGGTAGGAACAATAACTACAACAGTGGTAGTAACAATAAATACAACAGTGGTAATAACAGCAATAACAACAGTGGTAGGAACAGAAATAACAATAGTGGCAGTAACAGCAATAACAGTGGTAGTAACAATAACTACAACAGTGGTAGTAACAGCAATAACAGTAGCAGTAACAATAAATACAACAGTGGTAGTAACAGCAATAACAACAGTGGTAGGAACAGAAATAACAATAGTGGCAGTAACAGCAATAACAGTAGTAGTAACAATAACTACAACAGTGATAATAACAGCAATAACAGTGGTAGGAACAATTAAACAGCAGTAGTAACAGCATTAAGCAGTAATAGTAGCAGCAGTGGCAGTAACAACAGTGATAGTAACAGCAGCAAAAGCAACAGCAGTGGCAGTAACAACAGTGGTAGTAACAACAGTAATAGTAACAGCAATGGTAGTAACAATAGTGGTAGTAACAGCAGCAAAAGTAACAGCAATGGCAGTAACAACAATGGTAGTAACAGCAGTAATAGTAACAGCAGTGGTAGTAACAATAGTGGTAGTAACAGCAGTAATAGTAACAGCAATGGCAGTCACAACAGTGGTAGTAACAACAGTAGTAGTAACAATAGTAATAGCAACATCAGTAGTAGTAGTAACATCAGTGGTAGTAACAATAGTGCTAGTAACACCAGTCGCAGTAACAGCAGTGGTAGTAACAACAGTGGTAGTAACAATAGTAGTTGTAGTAACAACAGTGGGGGTAACAAGAGTGGTAGTTACAAGAGTGGTCGCAACAGTGGTAATAACAACAATGATAGTAACAACGGTGGTAGTAATAACAGTGGTCGTAATAGTGGTAGTACCAACAGTAGTAGTAACAGCAGTAGTAATAACAGTGGTAGTAACAAGAGTGGTATAAACAGCAGTTGTAGTAACAACAGTGGTAGTAACAGCAATGACAGTAACAACATTGGTAGTAACAACAGCGGTATAAACAACAGTGGTAGTAACAACAGCGGTAGTAACAACAGTGGTAGTAACAACAGTGGTAGTAACAACAGTGGTAGTAACAGCAATGACAGTAACAACATTGGTAGTAACAACAGCGGTATAAACAACAGTGGTAGTAACAACAGCGGTAGTAACAACAGTGGTAGTGACAGCAATGACAGTAACAACAGCGGTATAAACAACAGTGGTAGTAACAACAGCGGTAGTAACAACAGTGGTAGTAACAGCAATGACAGTAACAACATTGGTAGTAACAACAGTGGTAGTAACAGCAATGACAGTAACAACATTGGTAGTAACAACAGCGGTATAAACAACAGTGGTATTAACAACAGTGGTAGTAACAACAGCGGTAGTAACAGCAGTGGTAGTAACAACAACGGTAGTAACAGTGGTAGTAACAACAGCGGTATAAACAACAGTGGTAGTAACAACAGTGGTAGTAACAACAGCGGTATTAACAACAGTGGTAGTAACAACAGTGGTAGTAACAACAGCGGTAGTAACAACAGTGGTAGTAACAACAGCGGTATAAACAACAGTGGTAGTAACAACAGTGGTAGTAACAGTGGTAGTAACAACAGTGGTAGTAACAACAGCGGTATAAACAACAGTGGTATTAACAACAGCGGTAGTAACAACAGTGGTAGTAACAGCAATGACAGTAACAACATTGGTAGTAACAACAGTGGTAGTAACAACAGTGGTAGTAACAGCAATGACAGTAACAACATTGGTAGTAACAACAGCGGTATAAACAACAGTGGTAGTAACAACAGTGGTAGTAACAGTGGTAGTAACAACAGTGGTAGTAACAACAGCGGTATAAACAACAGTGGTATTAACAACAGTAGTAGTAACAACAGCGGTATTAACAACAGTAGTAGTAACAACAGCGGTAGTAACAACAGTGGTAGTAACAACAGTGGTAGCAACAGCCTTCCCTCCCCCAGGCCGCCGTACCAGCAGAGCGCCTCTGTGGGCTCCGTGCCACACCCTCTGAATCAACCATCTACTTTAAGCTATTAGCTCCATGATTTCTGGTTACTGATGAAAACCCGTTCTTGTTATTAGGTGAACTTTGCTTTATGTACGACCGTAAACACAACGAATGTTTATTTTTGCAACAGAGCGAACCCTTCATCAGTTTACCTATACATGGGTTTACTTTCTGAGCGGAAATTTTCAATACTAATACAAGGTTTCTTCAGATAAATCAGATAAAACACATTACGCTTTGAATTTTGTTTTGCTTTCGGGAGTGTTCACAATAGTGGAGTTTATACCACCAATTAAACGCAGGGAACAACCAATAATGTTAACGTATTTTTTTTCTACTATTATAGAATAGGTTTCATCATCAACAAGTCTTACCACCCAACACATCATACAGCCGAAAGTCTTACTCACCTAAAACATCTTATAGCCGAGAGTCTTACCACCTAGCACATCGTACAGCCGAGAGTCTTACCACCTAGAACATCGTACAGCCGAGAGTCTTACATCGTACAGCCGAGAGTCCTACCACCTACCACATCGTACAGCCAAGACCTTACAACCTAACACATCGTACAGCAAAGAGTTTGATCAATTCTGTATATTATTGTACAACTCCGAGTCTTATTCCCATTACATGTCGCCTTTACACATTACAATTCGTGAGTCATCCCTCGAACCCATTTTATACAGCACGAATCTTGTCACTTACAACCTCTCGCCTCCGTCAATTTTGTCAGCTGCTGTCCATCCTGTCATCCACCTGTATTTACATTACACCTGACGATCTACATCCATCTACTCCCACACACTCCTCTATCCCTCCCCCATACACTCCTCCTCCTACTGACACACAATCCTCCTTCTACTGACACGTAATCCCCCTCCTACTCCCACACACTTCCCCTGCTACTCCCACACACTCCTCCTCCTTCTACTCCCACACAACCCTCCTTCTACTCCCACACAACCTTCCTTCTACTCCCACACAACCCTCCTCCTACTCCCACACACCCTTCATCTTATTCTCACACCCCACACCCCCACACGCCGATATCCCCCCATTTCAGCACACACACACACACACACACACACATTACTTTGCTGTCACTCGGAATCGAGTATGACGATCATCCAGCTATGATACAATGATAGGAGTTATTAAGGATATCACCTAGGTTGGTGAGTTTTAAGGTGACTAAAGAGGCCGATAAGGGATCGGCAGAGTCGTTCACAGATGTTTCACATGTGGATGGCTCCATCTAGTGTGTGAGGGGCCGCAGCAGTGTCTTTACGGCGCTGGCGCTTGTTTGACTCCGTTTGCAATCGAGCTAATTCGAAAGTATTGAGACCTTCTCATGTGGTGATCCTCCAAGCATTACGGTGTGGAGTAATCGCCTTCCAGGTGAGGGGGTAGATTTGGAACTTTTTCAGATTTGTCTTCAGACTATCCTTAAGATTAACCATCCTAACTCTCCCCAGGGAAAGCCTGGTTAGGTTAGCGTTACGATCGTTCATCTTCAGGTGTTATAAGCAAGAAGGGGAATCTTAAGGTGATATAAGGTAGAGGGGGGGGGGGGTGGGGGTCTTCAGGTAATATAAGCAAGATGGAGGAGAAATCTTCAGGTGATCTCTAGGTAATGTGTTACTGTGTTGCCCAAGAAGACATTGCGATTAATTAACTAATTGCTTAAAGTCTCTTACTTTCTCTCATTCGTCATCAGACCTAAAGCTTTCAACTTTCTCCGTCTGCAGCACTAAACTTACTTCTCTTGACCAACTCCTTTCAACTCGTCACAGCTGAGGCTCTTAACCCCCCCCCCCCCCCTAATCAAGAACTCCCCCAACAACACAATTGGTTGTATTTATAAAGTTCCTTGCAAGGAATGTAATATGTTTTACTTAGGCCAGACAGGTAAAGATCTTGTAACTAGAATTAAACAACACAAATACAGTGTTAGGACAGGCCAGGAATCCAATGCTCTGTTTGTTCATTTGAGGGATAACAAGCATTGCATTGACTGGGATAATGCCTCCCCAATATTACCATGTAATTCAATTGATAGTAGGAACATCATAGAATCTAGTCTTATTAAACATACCGAAGCATTCAACATGAATTTGAGTAGCGGCATGTACAAGCTGGACAATTTTGTAATTAAGAAGATTTGTGATCAGGTGAGAAGGCCGGGTCACTTGACCATCTGACCTGACCACCGACCGTTGTGTGCTATTTAAAGATTAGTAGGGTCATTACCTAATACCTGACCATTGTGGACCTGGTCTCACCCTCCTCTGTATATATACACCTTGATTTGTATTACTTTCTCTAGTCTGTACTCACCCCTGAAGATGTGAATTACACGAAAGCGCTTGGGAACTTCGTGTTTTCTTCTTTCCTTGTGGTTATCAGCATATACCTAGATCACGCGCACCTACAGTGATTTACTTGCACATACATACATACATACATACATACATATATACATATATACATATATACATATATATATATATATATATATATATATATATATATATATATATATATATATATATATATATATATATATATATATACACACACACTGTATGTGTGTGTGTGTTCAAATTTCAGAGATCTGGTGAACCAGTATTACAGCACCATGATACTATTCCCTCACACCTCAGGCGTAACCAGATACTCTCCACAGTCGCTCATTCTTTTATACCTGGAGCTGCTTCATCTCACCTCCAGGGTTTAGATTCCTCCTATACTACACACCATCCTTACCATCTGAAACACTGTGTTTATTTCTCTCGTTATTCTTCATACATCTTCTCTTACAAAACATTTCACGTTTTCATTCTCCTCCCTCCTCGATGTTCCACCTCCGTACACCTTATTTCTTATTTTTGCGCATCATTTCCGCGTCTTTCATCTTTCGAACTCCCGCTCGTTCACTTCTGTTGCTCTCCCTTTTGGTTCTCTCTTTTCCCAATTCCTCTTTCTTACTTCCCTCACTTGGGTTCATACAAAGGAGTGTTAGTTACAAATCTAGAGAGGTCATCCTGAAACTATATCTTGCGTTTGTGAGACCTCACTTAGATTACGCAGTTCAATTCTGGTCTCAGTATTACAGAATGGATATAGAATCCATAGAAGGAATTCAGAGGAGAATGGCCAGACTAATCCCGGGCATAGGAACCTCGAGTACAGAGACGGGGGCCACGTAGAGTGAAGGGCCACATGACAGAGGTGTATAAATGGAAGTCAGGGCTAAACAAAGGTACTCAAACTAACTAACCAGGAGCGAATGATTTGAACAAGTTACCAAACATCATTATTGACTCGAATACGATGGATAGCTTCAAACATAGGTTGGATGGATATATGAGCAATAGGGGTTTGGGAGTAAATGGAACTGCCCAGTATGGGCTAATAGGCCCGCTGCAGTTTACTTCAATATTATGTTCCATTACATCACCCTCCTCTCACACTTTTTTCCCTTGCACTCTCCTCATTGTCGATCTCTCCCATCTATACTCTTCACTTCCTTCTATGCTTACTCTCTACGTCTCATATCTTACTTCCCATTTCCTTCTCTACTGATCGTCACCTCTCCCAGTCATGTTTCTCATTACTCTCAACTTGTTTTCTCATGGCCTTCATCACACACTCTTGTTTCCTGAAGTCTCCCGACGTCACTTACCTTTTACCTGTATCTTGCCTTACCCACTTCCTCCTTCCTCACTCCCCCCACACGTCACCTCTTATCCTTCCTTCCTGTACCTCACTTGTCATCTTCTTTCCTTCCCGTGCCTCACCTCCAACCTCCCTTCCCTTTTTCCTGTACCTCACACACCACCTCTCTACTTATCTGTACCTCACACGTCACCTCCCTCCCTTCCTTCCAGTACCCCACACGTCACTTCCCTTTTTTCACCGCACCCGTCACGTCACCTCCCTTTACCTCACCCGTCACCTACCTGCCCCTACCTTAACCGTCAGCCTGGTCATTTCTTCATGAGATACAATATTTCCACTGTGTCGTCATGAGCACAAAACACCTCACTACCTGGCGTCCTCATTCTGCTCACCACAGTGTTGAGCCGCGTCCCATTCACAGCCGGCTGACCTCACTCTTCTTTCAGCTCGGCTTTCGCACTCTACTTTGGACGTGATACGGAGGGGGATTTGCTTTATATTTTGGACATGATAAATGAGGGATTTAGTGTCGTCACCTGTTGGACGTGATACAGATGGATTTTCACAATTTACTATGGACGTAATGCAGATAATGGATACATTTGGAACAAGACACAAACCGCATCAGGGCACGGTTAGTTAACGTTCAACGTGATATATTATACTGTCAGGCAGTCAAGCACATTGTGAGGTGAGATAGAGTGCAACAGGCTGTGTCTTCACGACATGGTGTGACTGGACCTGGCGCCTCACACAAGCTGTACCTTCTCTAGTAGTAGTACACACAGTAGCAATGATAACATGAAAAGTGGTAATGACTGTTTTATTTATTCATCTGGGACGATAATTTAACAGTGTCGTAAATTGAGGACTTTGTCTTGACCGAATTAATTAGTGAGCTGGTAAAAATTTTCTTAGTTTACCTAATAGTGATGTAGGTCCCAACCCTCCTCACTGATAGTGCACATTACTCTTAACATCATATTCTTAACATATTATGCCTGAGATTTTCATAACGCAGTTTACATTCATTTTGTTTTTATTTAAATTAATATTGTAATATATTCTTCAACACATTACTGTCAATTGAGCGTTACACTCCTGTTTCACCTGTTAAAACTATCTTTTAGCTCCATCAGATAAACAAAATTTTTCATCTCAATGTTGTCTTCTCCACTAATATACTGAACTGTTTACATGCGGGAGTAAGAGATATTTGTTACAGACATCAGTACCAGCACCACTACCCACACTCTTCTACATAAAGTCTCTTATGGTGAGTGGCCGACCGACCACCACACTAATGTACTGTCGTCACCACCACATTCATGGCCTCCACTGCCCATTACAAACACATGCTAGACAACGCCAATCCTCACCTTCTATCTAGCCTTCTTCACTCTCCACTTCCAGTCCATGCATCATATTGACTCTCCCTCTGTCCCTACAATTTCACGGTTGAAAGACCCTCCCATTCTCTCCCTTTCCATCTTTTCCTTCCCCTCTGGTCCCCTCACAGCCCGGCCACCATCCCATCACTCCCACGAGGTAATAAGTGTACACGGTCGTTCTACCCCCCCCACCCCCCCACCCCCCCGTTGTTGGGTCTCTCTCTTTTACACTTTCCTTACCACTTGTCCTCTTTTTAACGTTTATTTTATTTCTGTATATATTCATCTTCTCTTCATCTAATCACCACCTTCCCATCAACTCGTCTCCTTCACTTCGTTCATCCATTTACTATACTCCGTTTATTTATCTCCTTCCCTCCGTTTATTTATCTCCTTCCCTCAGTCTATCTATCTCCTTCCCTCCGTCTATCTATCTCCTTCCCTCCGTCTATCTATCTCCTTCCCTCCGCCTATCTATCTCCTTCCCTCCG
>NW_024749691.1:0-16734 GCF_018991925.1 Homarus americanus
CTCCCCTTACTCACCCCTCCCCCTCACTCACTCACTTGTTCACCATAACACACCTCAGTAACCACGACTATCACATCAGCCAACCTATAGTGGCCAAGACGGTCATTCCAATGCCCGTTAGCTCAGAGGAAGGTTTATGACTATCTACCACTTATGACTGTCTACCAGTCTACCACTTATGACTGTCTACCACTCCACCACTTATGACTGTCTACCACTCCACCACTTATGACTGTCTACCACTCTACCACTTATGACTGTCTACCACTCTACCACTTATGACTGTCTACCACTCTACCACTTATGACTGTCTACCACTCTACCACTTATGACTGTCTACCACTCTACCACTTATGACTGTCTACCACTCTACCTCTTATGACTGTCTACCACTCTACCACTTATGACTGTCTACCACTCTACCACTTATGACTGTCTACCACTCTACCACTTATGACTGTCTACCACTCTACCACTTATGACTGTCTACCACTCTACCACTTATGACTGTCTACCACTCTACCACTTATGACTTTCTACCACTCCACCACTTATGACTGTCTACCACTCTACCACTTATGACTGTCTACCACTCTTACCACTTTAAGGGACTGCCCACCTTCTTACCACTTATGACCGTCTACCACTCTACCACTTATGATCGTTCACCACTCTACCATTCTATGACTCTGTCTACCACCTCAACCACTTATGACTGTCTACCGTACCCCAACACTTATGACTGTCTTCACCACCTCTACCATCTTCTATGAGACTGTCTACCACCAACAATTTATGATTCTGTCTACCACCTCTACCACTTATGACCGTTCACCACTCTGCCTTACTTATGACTGTCTACCACCACTCTACCACTTAAGACTGCTCAACACGAGACTGTCTATCAATTTCATCACTTATGACTGCTCATCACCTCTACCAATTTATGACTGTCTACCACTCACTTATGACCGTCTACCACTCTACCACTTATGACTGTCTACCACTCTACCACTTATGACTGTCTACCACTCTACCACTTATGACTGTCTACCACTCTACCACTTATGACTGTCTACCACTCTATACCAACTGTTTCTCGAGATGTGTTGGCTGACGGGAGACAGTCAGCCGAGTTAACATCATACTCAGTAGTGGTGGATCTTGTCAACAGGGAGACGAGTGAGTTAGTGTCTTCTGTGTATAAGTTTGATGACGAGAGTGACAGCCATCCCAGGTGTGTGTGTGTGTGTGTGTGTGTGTGTGTGTGTGTGTGTGTGTGTGTGTGTGTGTGTGTGTGTGTGTGTGTGTGTGTGTGTGTGTGTGTGTGTACAGTCCTTATGGTGGGTATGTGTCACAAATGAGAGAGTGGTGTCATTATGAAAGGTGGAGCCCATGGTACACTGCGATTCCCTTCCTTCCCCTCCCCCCCTTCTCTTCCCCCTTCTCTTCCCCCTTCCCTTCCCCCTTCCCTCCCCTTGACACCCTTATAGAACACCTCTACTCCCATAGTGACAGTGACGATATGCGATATTCTATGTGATTTCTGAACTATGAAAACCAGACGAAGATTCATGTGCAGTTGCTGTAAGTTCATATTAGGACTGGAACCTATTAGAATTTGGGTCTGTTTGGAATTGCAACTGTTCCTTTTAAAGAGATGGTCCTCACACACACACACACACACTCACACACACAGGATTAAAGTGAGTCAGTGTGTCGCCTCTCCTCCAACTCGTCCTCCTTTTCCTCCTCTTCGTCATTGAGTCCTCTTCTTCTCACCTAAAGCTCCACTACCACTAGCCACCACTCAGGAGATTCAGTTAACTCAAATCAAATGGTGTATCCAGACTGGTGATCACCGCTCCTCTCAACTGAGTGAATGAAACAGCCAAGTGATGACTTTTTAGAGTAAGTTTCTCCACAGTTTTGTCTTGGAGCAGCTGGACACTTTCTGGTTTTGGGATATTACCTTTTTTTTTTTTTTTTTACTTCACACAAAAGTAATGACTAATATTGGAATTTTAAACGGAATTATAATCAGAATATTCGGTAATAATTATAACACTTAGGTGAATTCTTGTACGGGAAAATGGACGAAGCAGCCAACACCAGCCAGCAGCAGCCAGGCAGCCAACACCAGCCAGCCAGCACCAGAGTTAATTCCTTTTCCTGGTGCTGGTGGGACAGGAAACTGATTATTGTCGCTCATAATGTAGATTATTGTCGCTCATAATGTAGTCCTGTCGTGGGTAATCAACCTTGCTTCTCTCGGGAACGGGATGAACTTTCCACCTGGATGAGCCTCTCCGTCGGTAGCCTCTTTCTGTTAAGTCTCAATGGAATTATGGCCTAAATGAAAGAATACATCGAAAGAATTGATCTTTTTTACTCCCGGATGCCACAACTCACATGGGATTACGTCATCACGGTGATACATGTTGGTGGATGAACGAAATTGGTGATGGATATTTCACTGTTAGAAGGTGATTATTTTTTTTACAAGGGAATGTAATTTGTGTGGACTCTGGATATCCCCCTAAACCACGCCTCTCCCCCTCCCCCCCCCTCACCAAAAGTACACAATTAAATAATAGTTTAAATGGCAAAATTAACGAAATAAATGCAATACAATTAGTAGTTGACAAAACAATTTAGTGGTAGTTGTTCAACTATACACGAGTACAATAACATTCCAGAAATATTGATGAAATTAACATAACTACCAGTGTGTGTGTGAGAACAAATGATGAGATTAATTGAACATTGTAAAAAGGTTAAAAGAAATTATAAATAATAATACTAATAATAATAATGATAATAATAATAATCTTTATATATATATAAAACAAAGAAGTATGTCTGTGTGTGTGTGTGTGTTTGTGTGCATGTGTGTTCGCGCGAGAATCTCGGAAACTACTTTACCGATCTGTAGTGATGATGGATGGTGTTATATGTAATGATGATGGGTGGTGTTATATGTAGTGATGATGGGTGGTGTTATATGTAGTGATGATGGATGATGTTATATGTAGTGATGATTGATGGTGTTATAAATGAAATTTATAATAAAAACAAAATTGAAAATAATAATAATAATAATGATAATAACAATAATAATAATAACAATAATAATAATAATAATAATAATAATAATAATAATAATAATAATAATAATAATAATAATAATCCATGAAGAAATAAAAAAAAAAAAAAAATAAAATATAAAGTTCTTGCAGTTGACCCTGTGTTTCATTTTATCTTATTCGCCTCCATGTAAGCTTGGAGAATTTGTTGATGTCCGGTCTTATAGTCGTAAGATATTATAAAATGTAAAATTACTTCCTTTGTTTTACATGAAACAATGAAATATTGAGTAGTTGAATGATCTTCAGGTGAGACCTTGACAGGAGCTGGTGGGTCATGGCGACGAGTCTTGCCCCACAAGCCTTGGCGTACCTTCCTCCAAGTTGACACAAAGACTTTTTTTAAATAAGTCATATTGAAGAATTTACTGAGATCAATTCTGATGTAAGGATAGAGGTCAAATAAAAATTGAGGTACTTTTTATGAAAAGGTGTGATATTATGTTGAGGATGGTGCAGTTCATATAGTGTAAAGGATAGTGTATGTGTAGTGTAGAAGATAGTGTAGTTGATAGTGTAGTGTTAATGTAGATGATTGTGTAGATGATAGTGTAGATGATAGTGTAGATGATAGTGTAGTTGTAGTGTAGATGATAGTGTAGATGATAGTGTAGATGATTGTGTAGGTGTAGTGTAGTTGATGTAGTGTAGATCATAGTGTAGTTGTAGTGTAGATGATAGTGTAGATGATAGTGTAGATGATAGTGTAGATGATAGTGTAGTGTTAATGTAGATGATTGTGTAGATGATAGTGTAGTTGTAGTGTAGATGATAGTGTAGTTGTAGTGTAGATGATAGTGTAGATGATAGTGTAGATGATAGTGTAGTTGTAGTGTAGATGATAGTGTAGATGATAGTGTAGGTGATAGTGTAGATGATAGTGTAGTTGTAGAGTAGATGATAGTGTAGATGATAGTGTAGATGATAGTGTAGATGATAGTGTAGTTGTAGTGTAGATGATAGTGTAGATGATAGTGTAGATGATAGTGTAGATGATAGTGTAGATGATAGTGTAGATGATAGTGTAGATGATAGTGTAGTTGTAGTGTAGATGACAGTGTAGATGATAGTGTAGTAGATGATAGTGTAGTTGTAGTGCAGATGATAGTGTAGATGATAGTAGATGATAGTGTGACGATAGTGTAGTTGTAGTGTAGATGATAGTGTAGATGATTGTGTAGATGATAGTGTAGATGATAGTGTAGATGATAGTGTAGATGATTGTG
Source organism: Homarus americanus (assembly GCF_018991925.1). Taxonomy (NCBI): domain Eukaryota; kingdom Metazoa; phylum Arthropoda; class Malacostraca; order Decapoda; family Nephropidae; genus Homarus; species Homarus americanus. The sequence continues at coordinate 4,373 of NW_024749691.1, forward strand.
TAGATGATAGTGTAGTTGTAGTGTAGATGACAGTGTAGATGACAGTGTAGATGATAGTGTAGTTGTAGTGTAGATGATAGTGAAGGTAGTGTAGATGATAGTGTAGATGATAGTGAAGATGATAGTGTAGTTGTAGTGTAGATGATAGTGTAGATGATAGTGTAGTTGTAGTGTAGTTGTAGTGTAGATGATAGTGTAGATGATAGTGTAGTTGTAGTGTAGATGATAGTGTAGATGATAGTGTAGATGATAGTGTAGTTGTAGTGTAGACGATAGTGTAGATGATAGTGTAGATGATAGTGTAGATGATAGTGTAGACGATAGTGTAGATGATAGTGTAGATGATAGTGTAGATGATAGTGTAGTTGTAGTGTAGATCATAGTGTAGATGATAGTGTAGATGATAGTGTAGATGTAGTGTAGTTGATGTAGTGTAGTTGATGTAGTGTACATGATAGTGTAGTTGTAGTGTACACGATAGTGCAGTTGATATAGTGAAGATGATAGTATAGTTATAGTGAAGATGATAGTGTAGCTGATGTAGTGTAGATGATAGTGTAGTGTTAATGTAGATGATTGTGTAGCTGATAGTGTAGTTGTAGTGTAGATGATAGTGTAGATGATAGTGTAGTGTTAATGTAGATGATTGTGTAGATGATAGTGTAGTTGTAGTGTAGAAGATAGTGTAGTTGATATAGTGAAGATGATAGTATAGTTATAGTGAAGATGATGGTGTAGTTGATGTAGTGTAGATGATAGTGTAGTTGTAGTGTAAATGATAGTGTAGTTGTAGTGTATATGATAGTGTAGTTGATATAGTGAAGATGATAGTGCAGTTGATATAGTGAAGATGATAGTGTAGTTGTAGTGTATATGATAGTGCAGTTGATATAGTGAAGATGATAGTGTAGTTGTAGTGTACATGATAGTGTAGATGATAGTGTAGCTGATGTAGTGTAGATGATAGTGTAGTTGTAGTGCAGATGATAGTGTAGCTGATGTAGTGTAGATGATAGTGCAGTTGTAGTGAATATGACACCACCACCACATCCTCTCCCTACTGTCCTCCCCTGGCTGACAACACCACCACATCACCCCCTACCCTCCCCCCTGGCTGACAACACCACCACATCACCCCCTACCCTCCTCCCCTGGCTGACAACACCACCACATCACCCCCTACCCTCCTTCCCTGGCTGACAACACCACCACATCATCCCCATCTCCCCTGGCTGACAACACCACCACATCACCCCTACCTCCTCCCCCAGCTGACAACACCACCACATCACCCCCTACCCTCCCCCCTGGCTGACAACACCACCACATCATCCCCCACCCTCCCCTGACTGACAATACCACCACATCATCCCCTACCTCCTCCCTGACTGACAATAACACCCACATCATCCCCTACCCTCCTCCTTCCCTGACTGACAATACCACCACATCCCCTACCCTCCCCCGACAACACTAACCATATCTCCTACCTCCTTCCCTGGCTGACAACACCACATCATCCCCCTCTACCCTCCTCCCCCCTGGCTGACAACACCACACAGCCTCCTACCCTCCCCTGGCTGACACCACCACATCATCCCCCTCCTCCTCCCTTGGCTGACACCACCACCACATTCCCCACCTCCTTCCCTGGCTGACAACACCATCACATCACACCCCCTCCCTCCTCCCCTGGCTGACACCACCACATCATCCCCCTCCTCCCCCTGGCCACACCTCCACCACATCATCCCTCCTCCTCCCCCTGGCTGACACCACCACATCATCCCCTACCTCCTTCCCCGCTGACAACACCACCACATCATCCTCCCTCCTCCCCGGCTGACACCACCACCATCATCCCTCCTCCTCCCTTTCTGGCTGACAACACCAACCACATCATCCCCTACTCCTCCTCTGGCTGACAACACCACCACATCACCCTCCTCCCTGGCTGACAACACCACCACATCACCCCCTACCCTCCTCCCCTGGCTGACAACACCACCACATATTCCCCCTACCCTCCTTCCTTGGCTGACAACACCACCACATCATCCCCCTCCCCTCCTCCCCTGGCTGACACCACCACATCATCCCCCTACCCTTCTCCCTATATAGTTTTTGTTATTTATATAATCATTATAATTTTAATATATCCCATGTATAATAAAAATAAAAATATGCGTATGAACATTACTCCGATGCCAACACAAAATCAGAAATATATATCCATTGTGATCCATTTGTTAAGATAAAACCTTTTCTGCAAGATAAGTTAGGAAGCAATTATTTTCACCAATGTTATTTGAGACGGTTAACTTAAACATGCATCTTACATTTTTTATACTGTAAAGGCGCTGTAATATATTTATAATCCAAGACACAGATAACAGGTTTTAAAGATGGGAGTAAATATTGGTATGATGAAATGGTCATTCTATTTTAAGTATAAACAATATGATCCAGCAGATTAAGGAGGCAAGAGGTATACCTAATGTTAGTTTTTAGAAGTGTACATTTGTTTGATAGAGAACCAGAGTGACAATACGGTTTTCCAACTTCATCTCCTAGTAGGTTTTTCGACAGCAATAATTTCAAAGGATGGATTGTCTTGTCCCTTCTGAGTCACAGCTGTACTTGAAAGAGTAACACCAACGTTGTAAAGAAAAAACTACTTTCTTGTGGTCAAAAGTTTGTGACGATAAAAGTTCAGTAATAAAAATATAAAAAAAAACGAAACATACGAACTGATTTGCTTCCTGTATTGAGTTAGTTGTTTAGGATTCATAATTACTACTAATATATTCACGAAAACATGTGAGTCCAGGTTAAGTTGATTACAGTGTATGATGCATATGCATGGCAAGTATGACTCACCTTTAGCTTGATTATAGTTGTGTCGACAGATGGCGTTAGTTGGTAGGTTCTCTGAGTGACGTTTTCACTTGTTGGCCAATTGCAATAGTTTCTAACCTTGGTAATGTTTTATTTATATACTTTATGTTCCTTGGACATTGAATTGGCCCTTTAACGGTTGATTCATGAGGGGTTAATTGGCTGGAACATGGAAAAGTATATAGGGTTTTTAGTAGCGAAAAACCAACTGTCTTTTCTTCATTTATTAAGAAAATATATTATATACAGTTCCAAGTGTGTATCACCGTAACTTATTCACTGTAGCTGAGTGATAAATGAGGACGCAGGCTGTCTTATATAGCTCTGCTCAGTACGTCCTTTTGATGAGATAATTGAGTGAGGTGAGTAGGGACCCATCGAGGGAAGTCGGAAATATATCGGACGTCCTCCCTCGAGGGAAGACGGAACCATCCACGATGGCTCTCAACAACGTCTTCCTCTAGTCAAGGTTATCAAACTACTGCCCGCAATAGGTGGCCAGAGAGCCAGTGACGCGACTTCCCGTGGGCAGACCTTATCACGTGCTCTGAACATGCTACCTCCTAGCTAGTGGAAAGTTACAGGGGGTGATAGAGTATATAAGTCTAATGTAATTAACCCATTTATATAAATACTATTGATAAAACAGGAGCACATTAACATCATCTGTCACACGACATTACCAGAAAAATTGAGACACGATCATACACAAACAGTCTGTCCTCACACTGGGTGAACACCTGGTTCTTCCTCGACATCCACTGCAGTCGCCGCACAGACACGTTGACAACTTGTTTTATTAACTTGTCCTAGAGACGACCGCTAACTTAGCGGGGAGAGGTAGACTGGTTGAGAACATTGCAAGACTTGACAGTAACGCGGACCCACTAACATCATCATCGTCTTAAAGCCATTTTCCTTGCTTGCCGATCACCTGAAGAAGATTAGACAACGTAGCTTATGTCACGTGATGATTAAACGGCATAACACTACCTGGAGGGATTAGTTTAGGTTAGAAGGGGTTAGGTTAAGTTAAGTCGAGTTGGGTTAGGGTAGATTAGGTTATTTTAATTTAGGATACATTAGAGAGAATAACATTGGCAAAATGATGGAAGTATAGGGCTGGGGAAGCAATGAGTTGGATAAAATTTGGAGAGACAGACAGACAGACAGACAGGGAAAGGTGTACTATTAATACTGAAACAACCCGACTATATATTTACTCCTGCCATGAACCATTACTCAACACATGACTTAGAAAATTAACTCCGCAGAGAAGCAAGAAGTGACATTTGTTGATAAGGTTAGACTGACTTGGGTGCTGGCATTTTTCCCCCTGCAGGTTGTCAGTGTCATGAACAAAGCAACAAAAAGGTCACGGCAGGTGGTGGATAGTCATGCCCCCTCACCTGTACCGTAAACAAAACGATCATTAGCGTAAATTGAGTCATTACATTAATTTAACAGTCTGGCGGGTATTATATTAATTAAGAGTAAATGTTTGTTGATAAATTATTTGTGAGCTACTACTACTACACACACACACACACACACACACACACACACACACTAATTCAGCTTTGTGAAAAAAAAAAATATTCCCTCCAATTCTCTTCTCTGCATTATTAAAATACTTCTCTATATGACTCCAACACTGCAACGAAAGCTTAATACAACAAAAAAGACGAAATTAATTCACTCTGAGGGAACAGCAAAGTCAAAATGAATATAATACGAGGTTTAATTCTCATCCATTGAACGTTTGTGTTGATTCAGGGTAATTGACTACACGGGAATCCTCTTAAGTATGGTAATGTAATGATGTTACCAGGTGCGCCAGTTTACATGATGTGACTGACTCTGTGTACATATTGTAATAATTGTGCTTCTATATCGTTATCGCTTTCGGGTTTATTGTCTCTTCTTCTTTCTATCTTTTGTTATTGAGTATCATAATTTGTTTTTATTCTGTATATGAACGGTCTTTGTTGTGATGTAATGTGTTTTTTTTCATTCACTCATTCATTTGTTCATTTATTCACTCTCACTCAATTTATTACCCACATACTGAGCCACGCTACACATCCACATACTGAGCCACGCTACACATCCACATTTTGAGCCACGCCACACATCCACATACTGAGCCACGCTACACATCCACATATTGAGCCACGCTACACATCCACATACTGAGCCACGCTACACATCCACATACTGAGCCGCGCTACTCACCCACATACCAAGCCACACTACACACCCACACACCAAGCCACACTACACACCCACACACTGAACCACACTACACACCCACACACCAAGCTCACACTACACACCCACACAGGAACCACACCACACACCTCTCACACACTGAGCCCACCACACACACCCACACACGGGAGCCACACCACACACCTGCATGAGCCACACACACACCCACACACTGAGCCACACCACACCCACACACTGAGCCAGCACCACACCCACACACTGAGCCACACTACACACCCACACACTGAGCCACACTACACACCCACACACTGAGCCACACTACACACCCACACACTGAGCCACACTACACACCCACACACTGAGCCACACTACACACCCACACACTGCGCCACACTACACACCCACACACTGAGCCACACTACACACCCACACACTGAGCCACACTATACAGTATTCCGTGCAACAGGAGGTGGGGAGACGGGCAGGTAGTGTTGGAGATTGCAGCTTGACAGTGTTTTATAACCTTCCTTCTGTGATGTCTTGGTAATCTTCTTCCCTTTGACTCCAGATTAATCCTTTCCTCTCATTCCCCTTCTCTGTCTTTACGCCCCGTTTAAATCCCCATCAGAGTAATCCCTCCTCTTCTCATTCTCGTCCCTCTCGTTCCTCCTACTGTAAATCCCCATCAGATTAATCCTTTCCCATCCCCACCCCTTCATTACTCCTACTATAAATCCCCACCATCTCATCCCCACCTCCCTCTCCATGCCCAATGTAAATCCCTACCAAAGTAATCCCTACTCCATTCCCCACCCCCTTACTACTCCCACTTAAATCCCCAACAGAGTAATCCTCTTCTCATCCTCGTCTCCCTCACTACTCCCACTTAAATCCCCATCAAAGTAATCCCTTCCCCTCTCGTCCCCACCTCCCTCTCAAATCCCACTTAAATCCCCATCCGAGTAATACTGATAAGACTCTTTCCTCTGTAAGTCTTCTCCCCTCTTATCCTTTTACGTAATATAGTTAAAGATCTTTTTAACCAAGCACTAAAGCCCTCAGGTGTGTGTATGCATCAGGTGAGTCTTAATTGTAATAAGGTGGTCTAAATGTTCCCCTGTCTTGTTTACTGTATCTCTCTAAGTTCGTTTCACAAGTTTGCTTCATCTGTAGGCTATGTTACCGTCCTTAGATCAATCGTATTTAAGAAAAACCTTTTGGGAATTTTCTCCTCAGTTTATTTAACCAAACTTCACTTAACCTAACCAAACATATTGAAGGGAATAGGTTAGTTTAATCAAAGTGTTCAGTCATTGTACTCAAGGAGTTCAGTTATCGTATTCATGGGGTTCAGTCATCGTATTCATGGGGTTGAGTCATCGTATTCATGGGGTTCAGTCATCGTATTCATGGGGTTCAGTCATCGTATTCATGGGGTTGAGTCATCGTATTCATAGGAATTTTAATCATCATATTCATTAAATTTCAGTCCTCATACTCAAAATTTGCGTCATCATATTCATAAAATTTAGTCACTCCCGTATTCATAGAATTTCATCATCATATTCATAAAGATTTCAGTCATCATATTCATAGGAATTGAAGTCATTTTATTCATAAGTTCGTCATCGTACTCAAAATTTGAAGTCATCGTATTCATAGGAATTTAGTCATCGTATTCATAGAGTTTCCAGTCATCATATTTACGAGTTCAGTCATCGTATTCATAACCAAGGGATTTCAGTCATCGTATTCATAGAGTTTCCAGTCATCGTGTTCATGGGGTTGAGTCATCGTATTCATGGGGTTCAGTCATCGTATTCATGGGGTTGAGTCATCGTATTCATGGGGTTGAGTCATTGTATTCATGGGGTTCAGTCATCGTACTCAAGGGGTTGAGTCATCGTATTCATGGGGTTGAGTCATCGTATTCATGGGGTTCAGTCATCGTATTTATGGGGTTCAGTCATCGTATTCATGGGGTTCAGTCATCGTATTCATGGGGTTCAGTCATCGTATTTATGGGGTTCAGTCATCGTATTCATGGGGTTGAGTCATCGTACTCAAGGTGGTTAAGTCTTCTTAATCACGGGGTTAGGATACCGTACTCAAGGGGTTAATAAGTCATCGTTCGGTTCTCAAGAGGTCAAGTCACGGTACTCGAGAGGTCAAGTCACCGTACTTGAGAGGTCAAGTCACCGTACTCGAGAGGTCAAGTCACCGTACTAAGGTGGTTAATTCATCGTACACAAGGGTTAAGTCATTGTGTTCAAAGGGTTAAGTCGTCGTACTCAAGGGGTTAAGTCATCGTACTCAAGGGGTTAAGTCACGGTACTCAAGGGGTTAAATCACGGTACTCAAAGAGTTAAGTCACCGTACTCTAACGGTTGAATCATCGTACTCAAGAGATTAAATCACCGTTCTCACGAGGTTAAGTTACCGTACTCAAATGATTCAATCTTCGTACTCAAGGAATTAAGTCATCGTACTCAAGGGCCTAAGCGAATAAACAACTATCGAGAAGGCGATATTTAGGAGGTTGGAGTGAGGGAGTAGATGAGGGAGTGGAGAGTAAACACTGGTGGTCTGACCTCTAGTGACGAGAAGAGTGACTCACCATATAAAATAACTCCCCGTATAACTACCGGACATATCCACCACACGGGTCGTCACACCTTCCCGTATAACTACTGGACATATCCACCACACGGGTCGTCACACCTTCCCGTATAACTACTGGACATATCCACCACACGGGTCGTCACACCTTCCCGTATAACTACTGGACATATCCACCACACGGGTCGTCACACCTTCTAGAATTCTAATTGTATTCCTGCACTTTTAATAGATGTGGTTAGTTGTACAGTAGCTAAAACAACTATCTGTGCAGGTGGGGGTCGATATGCTCCGAAATTTTACGTGTGACTAGTGACAGCCATCATATTCCAAAATTTATCGCCCATGGTCTCATATTATTTCCCACAAAGTATGCACAGATAGCTTTAGCTACTGTACATATTAAAATTATTCTACGTGTGATTTAAGTTTTTAAATAGTGATACAGACAATGTGATAACGAGGCCTCTTTCCTGGCTGCAGAATATGTTACAACTCATATATTACTTAGGTCAGTATTAGGGCAAACTCATGTCAAGTAAAAAAAAATCCGTCACGCCTAAATTGAAATAAGTCCGTAAAAGGATTTTGATGCTGATTGATGGTCAGAATCACTGGTGTTTCTCCTGAACTTTCGTGTCTGAGGGATGGCGACCATGGCCCTCTACACCAATTTTTTTCGGGTTGTCTTTACCAGATCTCCCGAGTCTTGTATTGCTGTACTCCTTGGAGCCAGCTATTAATTTCAATTATATATCCCAGTTTCTGCCTTCCCCGGTCTTGCCCATTATTATATTACCATTATCTTCTCTTCACTAATTATATGACCAGATTGTTCTTGATAATATCCAGTATACGAGAGCCCAGAAAGAAACAAAACACACACTTATACGCGGCCCAGGTGCATTTTTAACAGGGCCTAAACTGGAGGTCTTCTCCTTCCAAAAGAAAATCAATAAACGCCGCAGTTAAGAGACAGCCGGGGTCACGTGACGCGGTAAACTGTTTCAACTATCCGGTTAATTGTTTACAGTTCCATCATTCTGAGAACCTCTTGGTCGTCTTATATTATGTAGTGTACAAATCGTTTATTTGTCGTTGTTGAAAGCTTAGATGCCTCCAGCCTGGCGCCCTGCATAGATATTAAGCTTAAAGAAAGTGACTTTCACTGGCATACATGACCTCTAGCTTACTGATGCCGACGTACAATTTCGTGAATGTGTGCTTCATGTTATCTACCTCGCCTCAATACTACCCTGAAGAACTCGCTAATGTCCGGGACCCTCGTGTTCATCACTGCCATCACCCAAAACGAGTCACGGGTGGGTCGAAGGAATCCAATTAGCAGCGCCATCGAGCCGAGCCGCCCGCAGCTGCCGGCGACGCGCCCATTGGCAGCCTCAACACAGACCTCACACATGAGCGGCTGCCACTGTCTCAAGATTCAAGAGAAAAATCGATGCACTGCAGTACATCAGGTTCTCTTGGACCCAAATGTTATACTTGCTGTTATTTTACTACTAGTTGTTATTAAGTAGCTGAGGAAATGAAGAAATTATGATCAGCAGTTGATTCACCATCTGTGTTACTCTGATGTACTAACCACCATCTTCAGTATGTGGAATACACTTATTCACGAGTTAGTTTAAGACAGCCATAAATTATATGGTGAATGTAAACCCTGAATGAAAGCCACCCGTACGTCTCCCTACCCGACCACCGACTGCCTCCACACTTCCTGAGCTTCACACCAAGGCGGTGGTCGTGGTTTGATCTGTGTTGATCAATATAACCTCCCTGGTACACCGCTGATCTCTACATGGTGTGTCGTGAGTCACTCATTTCCTTATCCATTATTATAAAGTCTCCTACCTTGATTTGATGGCAGGTTATGTGGTCCTCGTTGTGGATAAGGTGATGTGAAGAAGACAATGACGTTTGTTGTCTTTACTGAAACTTATTGACGTCTTAAATGTTGTTTGTTATAGCCGTTAAAGACGATTGTTTGATCCCTTGATGATGTTAACTAAAATCCTTTGACAATAGAATATCACATTAGTTGATGTTTCATTTAATAAAAAAAACAGTAAATGGATAGAAAATAATCTTCTTTTGTGGAATAATTTGCGCCAATATCCGTGGTCAAGTCCAGATAATTCGGACAGTTATGTTAAATAAAGTATCGATCCACATAAAAGAACTAAATATAATTTTAAAATTATTCATTATCTTATTTTAGTAAATTTACTCGAGTGTAATTTTTTTTTACTGGTTTTGCTATCCCTAACTACCTCTCATATGTTTGGTCAACTTGGCGAACGCGGACTGTGTGTGTGTGTGTGTGTGTGAGAGAGAGAGAGAGAGGGCGCGCTCAGAAAAATTACAACTTAAGGAAAATTTATACCAGAAAATTACTCCAAAACTGGTAGTGTGACGCCGCCTTTAATGAGTTACGTCGTCACCCCCTGCTGACCCGACCACCGCCCGACCGTCTGCGGGGCAACGCTTCCCCCTGTTACTAGTTCATAAAAGTCGCGCCCCGCCTCGCTGACACGGGAAAACACTCCCAGTTCTCTGTGGATGACAGCTTTGTTGAGAACCGCCTTTCATGGTTATACATCTCGATTAAAATAAACTTGCCTGTCCGTTCTCAATGTTACAACTTTACGCAAAATTTTCGGGAACTGATGGTTATGTACGGGGGGGGGGCAAACTTTTGAATGGCTTTAACACTTCATCATTTGTTGTATGGTTTTCTTATGAGAATAGTGCCCTCATGATAAGATTGTCATGAAACAAACGCCCACCTCCTACAAACGCCATATACATTTTTTTACAGGGATTAGCCCACCCAGGCACAGGTCACTGACCCACATCGGGGCCTGGGGGGCGAAGATGTAATAATAAAAATAATAATAATGATAATAATAATGATAATAATAAAAATAATAATAATGATAATAATAATGATAATAGTAAAAATAATAATAATGATAATAATAATGATAATAATAATAATAACAATAATAATAATAATAATAATAATAATAATAATAATAATAATGAATTATTATAATAATTCATAGTAAATGAAATTTATAATAAAATAAAAGCAAAATTGGAAATAAAATAATACTAATAATAATAATAATAATAATAAAAATAATAATAATAATAATAAAGAACCATAAAGAAATACAAAAATAAAAAAAAAAAGATCTAAAGTGAGAAACAATATATTGTATGTATGTTGTGCTGTCAATAGTAAGAGAAACACTTGAGACCCTGCAATTGTGTGTAAATGAGGCAGAAAGTCAGATCAGCAACCTGGGACTTGGTCACAATATTCGTGATACCATATGGCAGCAGAGTCTACCATTAGACAACACATTATGCTTCCAATATCTTCCCAGGCGGTAGTACCTCCCTGTTTGGTAGCTGCCTACTACCTACTCTGTAGTAGGTAGAACATAAGAATGGAGGAAAGTGCATTGGGCCTATTGGCCCATACTGGGCAGTCCCGTTTACACCCAACCCCTATCGCTCATATATCCATCCAACCTATGTTTGAAGTTCTCCAGCGTAACTTGTTCCACTCATCCACTACTCTATTTCCAAAGCAATGTTGATCTATTTCGCGCCTAAATCTAAATTTGTCTAATTTAAAACCATTGCTACGAGTTCACTCCTGGTTGGATTGTTTGAGTATCTTTGTTATATCACCTTTGTTTAGCCCTGACTTCCATTTATACACCTCGATCATATCGCCCCTCACTCTACGTCTCTCGAGGGAGTGCAAATTAAGATGCTTTAACCTGTCTCTGTACTCTAGGTTCCTAATGCCCAGGATTAGTCTTGTCATTCTCCTCTGAATTCTTTCTAGGGATTCTATATCCATTCTGTAGTACGGTGACCAGAACTGAACTGCGTAACCCAAGTGGGTTCTCACAAGCGAAAGATACAATTTTAGGGTGACCTCGTTAGTCTTGTAACTAACACTCCTTTGTGTGAACCCAAGTACTTTGCCTTGTTTCGAGCAAATACACATTGTTGACTTGGTTTAAGATTCCTACTTATTATTACTCCTAAATCTTTCTCACAGTTGGATTTCTCTATAACAACGTTGTTCATCTGATATATGGTTTCCCTGTTTACATCTCCTCGACTACGTACTTTACATTTGTGCACATTAATTTTCATCTGCCATCTTACAGACCTCATCTGCCATTTTTCAGACTGGTAAAAGATCTTTGTGGTATTGGAATCTCCTGAGCGCGTATATTATAACTGTGAACAGACGCAAAGTTTTCCACCAATATCACCATCTGCGACCAATAATCAGATATCGTCCTCAGCTGCCGCCACCACTCGCCTCCTGAGACTTCCCTCAACCTTGCCCCTAACTTCCTATAATAGATTCACTCTTTCTTTCCTAAAATGTTTCTCCTTTTCCTACACATTTCTTACGCCTTTCCCATCCTGTTTTGGTGTCTTAACTATTTCTTCCCCTTCCATCTTCCTCATCCTCGTCTTCCTACTCCACCACCACCACCTCGTCTTCCCACTCCACCACCCTCACCTCGTCTTCCCACTCCACCACCCTCACCTCGTCT
>NW_024749692.1:0-10177 GCF_018991925.1 Homarus americanus
ATGCTTGGAAGAAAACACCCATCAGCCAGGTCATGCCAGGTGGATAATGGACTGACTAACTACACCCAAAAATAATAATAATAATAGTGAATAAGTGTCCGAGTTTAGCATTATATCGATGCTAAACTCGGTGAGATGTTGAGTATTTTCCATAGTTTTCAATAGGCTGAATTATTCCACTGAGAGAATAATTCCACCAAATTACACACCATATATATAATTACCGATTAACGACCACTTCACTGTGTATCTTTATTTTGGAAACTTCTGATTGGCCATAGACGTTCTTTTAAGTTGGTGTTGTTATAATGTTATTACTGCACTTCAACAACTAAGGTCTTTAAGCACGTAACAAGGTTAATAATTCCACTATTCCAACACATTAAAACTAAATATATAACTAAGTAGCTTCATTATATAATCTAACCAAACCTAGCATTACCTAACCTATTTTAGGTATAATTTAACTATATTATGATGGTAAGCGTAAATAAAACAAATAGTTATCCCTATTTAGTGTAACCTACAATATGCATCTTCGGTAAGTCACACTAAAAGGGACAATCGTCAATTAATCTCTAAAAAGCAACGTGATTTTGTTAAATAGTGATAAATTTTTGTTTTTATTGCGTATAGTTTGTCCTGTGATTAAATATATGATCGTTCCTACATGCAGGCCAGTTTGACTTTCCCTTAAAAAAAATGTAACTTGGAAATAATAAAAATATCGGTAGTTCCTGAAAAGATTTCATCTTTACCTAGCAAGATCTTTTCCTAGTTTTACAATGTTCATCTAAAGCCATTTTTTATATCAACTGATGATGGACACAAAAAAAACTCCCAAATGTATCAAGTATAGATTTTTTAAGTACTTGCGTTATGTTTATTTTTGATGAGTTAGTCAGATATACACATATCTCTCTCTCTTATATCTGCTCACCCTCAGTCGTCTTCCCTCATACCCGCCTCCTTAGTCTACCACCTGAAGGAATATCTCAGGCGGGCGAGGCAGAGGTAGTAGCTACTTAAGTCGGGTGAAATCACAGCCTCGGTAATGAAGGGGATACAGAATCGGGGTTCACTAAGGATCCTGGGTAATATCCTACAAATCAGAGACTTAAGGGAGGGTATAATTGGCTCACTAAATTTACGACAAAAAGTGCGTTTTTCTAAGTATCGGATGTTGATTTTTTTTACTCAAATTGCAGCTAAAAAAACTTATCAATTCAACTCGCTGAAAATCCAACACAAAAGTCCTTTTGCCTGATGTGAAAACTGGCTGGCTAGAATACTTAGAGAACGAGCCAAAATGTTGTCGAACTTACACAGCGAAATTCTACTGTAATTAGATTTATTTTTTCATGCCCAATTAAGGGAAAATAAACAAGCGAACCTCTGGACCTCGACCCTGGGTTTTCATCCTACCAGAGTGTCAGGTGAGCGGTGAGCCAGTCGCTTACAAGTCCATCCAATCTGCTGATACCTCATAAAGATATTCCGCCTGTCAGCTGGTCGGCCTGCAATCGATATGTAAACCAATACGTTAACCAAGAAAGCCTTCCATCCACCACTCAGCAAGCCTTCCATCTACCACCCATTAAGTCTTCCATCCACCACCCAGCAAGCCTTCCACCCACCACTCACCACGTCCTCCACCCACCACGTCCTCCACCCACCACGTCCTCCACCAAGGAATTCAGGCAACCAATAAGCAACCAATTGCCAAGCAAGAATGTCAGTCTTCCAGGCAGTCAGTCAGCCAGCCGGCCAACTAAGCTGTAAGCCAGTCAGCTGATCAGTCAGTACGTCATTTAATTAAACAGGCAGCCAGACTGGAGACTACCAACCAGCCGGGGAGACCGACCGGGAGGCAGGCATGCAGGGAGGCAGCGGGCAGCCAGTGGGATAAAGACCCGTGTGAACTCTGACATTTCCAAGCCGGCAGCATGCACAGAGTAAGGTGGAAACTGGTTGTGTATTGTGGGTCCCTTTACTCATACTTAACACCCTCCTCTTCTTACCCGTCTCCTCCTCCTCTTTTCTTCCCATTTCTTCCTCTTTTCCTCTTCCTCTTCTCTTACAACAACACACATGAACACTATTACGTTTTCAGTCCCTCCTTCTGTTACTTCCACCATGATAATCTCTCCATGATCACATATTCAAGTCGCCACCATTTCTTCATCACTACAAAAGAGTAGATTATCCTCCTCTCTCACACACACTGTCACACCCCACCACTCTCAGTCCCACCAACACCTGAGTACCATGAAAATTATCCCATCACCTCAGCTGGTCCTCCGCCTCTCCCTGTAGCACCAACAAGACGGTAATCACCTCGGACACAGTAATGTAATAACAGGGTTTGTGTGGGGAGTGGTGGAGCTCCCCGCGGGCCTCCTGTCTCCCGCCTGTCACAAACGACCACGACCAGCTGCTTTGTGGGGCTGCTACACCACACCACTCCACACCACACACACCACACACACTACACCCCACACACTACACTACACCCCACACACTACACTACACCCATCACCACACCCAACACCACACTACACCCAACACCACACTACACCCAACACCACACTACACCCAACACCACCATACTACACCCAACACCACACTATAGGTCACACCACCACACTCCGTCGCACCATGACACTACACTTCCCATCACAGCACCACACTACACTACAGTGCCACAGTGGACTTGCTCTCCCCCACATTTAAAGGCACTTCTTACGTACCTACCTAACTGTTCATTAAAATTTGTTGTAACATAACTGTTCTTGTGTCTCACCACAACTCTTCCTCGTAATTATTAAAGTTTTCTCCAGCAAGTAAAAAATTATTTATGGTAAATGTTTTTATATCCAGTTTATTGTCCATTGTTTTCAATATCGTGCAGGGAGATAAGTTGCTCTTTCCTCACCTAAGACGTATGCGTCTTCATTTCACTTTTGTTTGGAGATAATAGTATCTCATAATGTTTAATTGGTGTTGGACTGGTGTAATGTCTAACCCAGTTACGCTCTTAAAGACCTTAGCTGATGAAGCGCAGTAATAACATTATAACATCAACACTTTTGTTACGGGCGGCGTTGCTTCTTATCTATTTAGTTAAACTGACAAACGATTTTCTCGGATACACCTGTCAGACAAGGCTCTTGGGAGAGATGCGATGCATGACTAGAGTGAACAGCTTTGATAAACTAAGCGCATTAATGAGATGAAACTGGAGAGAGATGATGAAATATGAGGCAACTGGATATGAGGTCGAGTTAAGCTAAAGAATATATCATTATTTTTTTTTTAAGAGGTTTACTCATGTCTAGAAACTAAAACTTAATGTTCGGAGCGTACTTACTGTGGCAGTTGTAACTCCAAATTACTTTCAAACACAACAAACGTTAGTAGGTGTATCTTCAATTATCTCTGTTTAATAAAGGCGCTGTGAGGAAGAACTAGCTAAGCACCATCGCAACCCAAAACCTGATTTTTATAACACTGTATTCCCAAAACCCTGTTCTAGCCAGCTGAAAAGACATAAAATGATTTTACACTGGAAGTATGGTCGGAAGTCCAATAACTTCACATGTATCGATCGCTGAAATTGCCTGGGGGCCAAGCCAAGTGATAGCTGCCTGGAGGAGTGTGGTAAACGCCAGGGCCGCGTTCAGTTGCGCGCTACGTACACTTCGGGAATTCGTAGCATGTGTTAATGCAAACTGAACGGTTGTAACATAATCGTGCATTACATAAATGGTTCAGTTTTTTTATTAAGCATAACTGTGAAAACCTAGTTCCAATCAGTGTAAAGATTATTGGTGAGCCCACTGCACGATTACTCTGCCTTGTACACTCGGTAAAAAATGTTTCTTTCAGGAGGGGTCCGATGAATTTGAAACTGAACAATCCTGTTGTCTCTTTAGGGTTGGTAGGGGTTATTGTAAGACATTCCCTACATTTTATGGTAGGCCTAATTTAGTTATTTCATTTAAAATTATAAAATCAGTTCGTTGCTTTATGATTGGTGAATAACAGTATGCCTCATAGGCCTTTATCAAAAACCTTCGTTCGTGGTGTTATTTTGTTTATTGCAAGGATTGTAAAGATAGTTTTTTCCCAAGCGTACGTACTATCGGCCACCACCTCTATGTAACCTGTCACTACTAGGAACACTCACAAGACTGGCTATTATGGATAGTACCCTAAACAAGCGTGTGAGAGAGTGTCATGCTAACAAAACCCAAACACCTTCAGGAAACTTTCTCCACTAAAGTAGTGTTGCTTATTAATACTTTCATGTTCCATATGGCAAACGTTAGACAATATTATTTAGCACGGAGAGACCCCCAAATGATAATCCATTTTCAATATGAACTTTGACTTTGAATATTATTAATGAATAACATGATTTTAATCTCATTAGTGCTATTTTGAGCTGACCCTTATAAAAGTATTTTATTCTCCAAAATCTTGAAGTCACACCTTATACCATCTTGTTTTAGTGTTCAAAAGCTATATATTACGTGAGAAAAAAAAACCAATGGTATCGTTCGTAGTTTAAGAATTTGGGTAATTCTAACATCGTCTAACTCTCACTGCGTTTTCAGATTTCGAGTTCAGTGAATGTTGACAATATAAGTATAAGTGATAAAAAAACATAATGAAAAACAAAAGAGTGAAAGTGGGACCCATAGATAAGACTGCCCGTAAGGGACAGTGTGGATGCAGCACACTGTATACTAAGCCTTCGGTACACAAGGAGGCAGCATGGCCGGTACCGCACTCGATCGCCTTCACTTCCCCAAGTTGTAACTAGGCACTAGAAGCGTTGTGTTTTCATATGCGTAAGAACGTTGAGCCGCCAAGTAGGAAGTGAACCAACAAGAACACTGGCAGTGATGACCACCTACGTACACATCGTGAAACTTGAAAACTATGCACGTTTATTATTACACTATAAGGGAGAGGAGCTTCTTTTTATATTAAGAAAAACATATTAAAGAAGAATATGTGAGAATGTGTAATGTAAGTAGATTTTTCTCAATAATATAACCTAGAAGAACCTTATTACTCGTTCTAAGAAGTATTTTAATACTGGGGAAAAAAGTCTTGTATATCATTTCAGAAAACTGTGGTACGAAACTAAGTTGATATATATATTTTGTATGGAACCGTGGCCGTAACACAACTTGCAGGATACTATACACGAACCTTCCGTACTAATATTTACCAGGACGGGAGTGTCATCTGTGGAGGCATTACTTTGTGCTGTTTTGAACGTTTAACCTTCCATCACCAAAGACATTCCACCACACCCAAACCTGTTTCCAGGCATGACGTTTGGTCGGTACATCATCATTTGGCGAGAATGTTAGCCCAGTTTATGCTCCGTGCAGACAATTCAACGTTTGACCTAATTTTCAGAAGGCCATTCATACTAAAACTTATTTTTAGGAGATGTGGCGTGCAGATGCAGCGCTCTTGAGGCAGAACCAGGAAGTATATACAATGGTAACAGTGCAAAACATGTTAGCCACACGGGGTAACATGTCTGTGAACTAAGATCTCTGATAGATTACCACGCACCAGCCCTGGTCCTTCGTGACGGGAAAGACGTTGACAAGTTCGAGAAAATGCAAAATAAAGCCCTCAGAATTATCCTAGGATGTCCCATGAGCACTAAAGTACTTAATATGAGGAAAGAACTAGGTATACCCAGTGTTAAAGATAGAATAATTGAAGTCAACCTCATAGCCAATACAGAGCTGCGTAACATTATTTCATAGAGTGCTAGAATCAACATGAACCATGGGACCATGATTCTCTCAATGGATCCCAACTACAGCTACATATGAGGTGTTTTGGATTGAACCACCTGTACAAAGTTGAGACTGCTTTCCTGCCACCCCCTGTGGACAGTTCCTTCGATATCCACAATAGAGCATATCCGCCTAAAATTAATTCTAAGTGTTATCCTCCAGCACTGCTAAAGTAAGGAAATCTTGAACATACCTCCAATTAGTGATAATATCACACAGACCATCTACACTGATGGATCTCTTAACACCTCCTGTGGGAGGGCTGGAAGTGCTATTGTTGTGACTCAACCTAACGGTAATATAATTGAGAAAGGAGTTAATTAACAACTGGGCATCCACTCTACAAACTGAATTAGTTGCCATACTCACAGCTATTAAATTCATTGAAACCACTGTTACTGACAGTCTCATCATCACTGACTCTCTATTCTCACTACCTGCCCTTGGCACCCTCGACTCAAGTTGTCACGCGCTTGTCTCTGAAGCCAGACACAAATATGTTGACCAGGGTGTCAGGGTCACACTGTTGTGGATCCCCTCTCACATAGGCCTCATAAAACATGACAGAGTTGATGCCCTCGCCAAACTCGCGTCTAACAAAGACACCGTTGAATACAATTTGGATCTGTCAAAAAGAACCCTTAAAACTGTAATTAGGAAAGAACTTATTGATGAGTTTGACACGGTAATTCAGTACAAATAAACAAGTCGATCATAGAATTCTCCATGATGAGATGTATCCAAGTGCGACATGTATATGGAACAAATAACAGATCATAAATTACAGATGTTAACCATGAATTAAAGATTTAGGATATAATTTTTATCGTAGTATGTTCCTCAAGCAGATGTAAACAAGACTAAATGTAAAGTGTGTGGCCAGACATATGGCCACACGCTTGAACACTACGTCCTCGACTGTGTGAAGATAGAACCTTTTAGGGACTGGTCCAAGCACACTGTATGAAATGGCACAACACTTCATCTGTAATGGCAAGATAGCCGACATATTAAGATTGTATCCACTCTTTTGCACTTAGTAACTTTATCAGTTCTCATGTACAGAACCAAATACACAATACACAATGTGCTTGAATACTTCTCACGCAAATGTGAATAACAAAGTGTGTGGCCAGACATACTGCCTCACACACCTGTACTCGCGCTTTTGTGAATAAGTTACCCTTTATGTATAGAACTAAACAAATAATGTAATTGAAATACGGTGTAACATTCAGTGCCATAATATTCTGACAACGGGGGATAATTGTTATGACCCGTTGTAAACTCTACTCTGCAAACCTTTTGCGCTACCGCTCACAGGGTGAGTGTTGGGTGCACAATAAAGTAGCCACTGTAAGCTGCAAAATCATAATCAATCCTTCCCTCGTACACCATAACACACCTCCTCCTTCCCTCGCACACCATAACACACCTCCTCCCTCCCTCGCACACCATAACACACCTCCTCCTTCCCTGGTATAGCTCACCTCAATTCCCTCTATCGTCAGACAAAGTTTATCTCTTTCTTGGCCGTTAACCACAAAAAAATTTCTTTTCATTTATCACCATTCCAGAGTCTTTACAATATTGGAATACAATACCGAGTTTCTTTTTACACATCTCCCTATTTGTTGCTGGTATTACAGCATCATCCACTAACAGTAAACCATGTAAGTTACCCTAGAAACCGTCTGTAGCAAATTGCTCTCTTCATCATTTTTTTATCATATGATCAATATATAAAATAAACAATTAACAGCTCGTCGGATCTCCCTGGCGGACCCCGTTAGACGCATCAACTATTTTTTGTACAAGTGTACATGGACTCTAACGCTTTTAACATTACTTTCCACATCCTAAACTCTTAAGGTGGTCTATCAGCTTCCTACGAGGGACTCTCTCATAAGCTTTACTAAAATCTATAAATAACACATATAACAACTTTTTTTATAAACAGCATAATCACATAATAACCTTAAAGCAATAATCTGCTCAATACTTACTCTACTTTTTTGTGCACCGGCTTGACATTTATCAATATTACACCATAATTGAAGTCTGTTCAATATCAACGAATCATATAATTTCGCTTGAGTAACCATTATGCTAATTCCTCTACAGTTATTACACATCATTCTCTTTCCAGACTTAAACAAAACAACCAGTTTGTTATAACACCACATCATCGGATACCATATGTTCTTTAAATTGTTCATCATCCGGTTGTTCCACAATAGATAATTCAATGTTTATTTGTATATTAATCTATTTCCAAATTAATTTACAATCTTTTTCATCCAATATTTCCATCGGGTTTAGCCTCGTCCCACATGTTTCCATATCCATAGCTGCGCCGACGTCTTCGCCACCAGTCACATTGGGTGGTACCACGTCCCGTAGTGCACTCGCCAGGTCTTCAGTGTCAATTGCCTGATGACACAGACTCTTCCATAATTTGGTGTGTGTGCCATAGTTATTGGTCTGACCTCAGGGTATACATGGGTGATGGTGCCATAGTTGATGGTCTGACCTCAGAATATCATGATATATTGATGATCCAGGGGTATGCATGGGTGATGGTGTCGTTTAGTCTATCAAGGTACATAGGTGATGGTGCCTGCCATAGTTATTGGTCTGACCTCAGGGTATACATGGGTGATGGTGCCATAGTTGATGGTCTGACCTCAGGGTATACATGGGTGATGGTGTCATAGTTGTTGGTCTGACCTCAGGGTATACATGAGTGATGGTGTCATAGTTGTTGGTCTGACCTCAGGGTATACATGGGTGATGGTGCCATAGTTGTTGGTCTGACCTCAGGGTATACATGGGTGATGGTGCCATAGTTGTTGGTCTGACCTCAGGGTATACATGGGTGATGGTGTCATAGTTGTTGGTCTGACCTCAGGGTATACATGGGTGATGGTGCCATAGTTGTTGGTCTGACCTCAGGGTATACATGGGTGATGGTGTCATAGTTGTTGGTCTGACCTCAGGGTATACATGGGTGATGGTGTCATAGTTGTTGGTCTGACCTCAGGGTATAAATGGGTGATGGTGTCATAGTTGTTGGTCAGCCTCATGGTATACATAGGTGATAATTGCCATAGTTGGTGGTCTGACCTCAGAGTATACAGGTGATGGTGCCATGGATTGTTGGTCTGACCTCTGGGGTATGTGATGGTGTATGGTTGTTGGTCAGCCTCAGGGTGTCTATAGGTGATGGTGCCATAGTTGTTGAATCTGACTTGGGGTGTCATAGGTGATCTGTGTGCCATAGTTATTGGTCTGACCTCAGGGTATACATGGGTGATGGTGCCATAGTTATTGGTCTGACCTCAGGGTATACATGGGTGATGGTGTCATAGTTGTTGGTCTGACCTCAGGGTATACATGGGTGATGGTGCCATGGCTGTTGGTCTGACCTCAGGGTATACATGGGTGATGGTGCCATAGTTGTTGGTCTGACCTCAGGGTATACATGGGTGATGGTGTCATAGCTGTTGGTCTGACCTCAGGGTATACATGGGTGATGGTGTCATAGTTGATGGTCTGACCTCCCAAGTTATACATGGGTGATGGTGCCATGGTTGTGAAATGTCTTGACTCAGGTGCCATGGGTGATGGTGTGTGGTTGATGGTCTGACCTCAGGGGTGTCGCATGGGTGATAACGACGGTGCCTGGTTGTTGGTCAACCTCAGGGTATACATGGGTGATGGTGTCATAGTTGTTGGTCTGACCTCAGGGTATACATGGGTGATGGTGCCATAGTTGATGGTCTGACCTCAGGGTATACATGGGTGATGGTGTCATAGTTGTTGGTCTGACCTCAGGGTATACATGGGTGATGGTGTCATAGTTGTTGGTCTGACCTCAGGGTATACATGGGTGATGGTGCCATAGTTGATGGTCTGACCTCAGGGTATACATGGGTGATGGTGTCATAGTTGTTGGTCTGACCTCAGGGTATACATGGGTGATGGTGTCATAGTTGTTGGTCTGACCTCAGGGTATACATGGGTGATGGTGTCATAGTTGATGGTCTGAAAAAAAATTTTTTTTTAGTTGTTTTATGGTTTATTGTTTTGTCCTTTTTTATCGTTTTATTTTTTTATTTTTTTTTATTTTCTATTTTTTTTTCGGTGCTTCGTGGACCCTTCCGCTGTCCCTGACGGAAGGTACCATTCCACACCTTATCTTATTATTTTTAATTTTTTTAATTTTTTTTATTTGTTTTTATTTTTTTATTTTCTCTTTTTTTAATTAGTTATTAATTTATGATTCCTTTTCTTTTTTTTTCGGTACCTTTTATTTTATTTTTTTTTTTTTTTTTTTTTTTTTT
>NW_024749693.1:5000-11484 GCF_018991925.1 Homarus americanus
AGATGGCTCAATTACAACACCCCGCAACCGACAGCCGACAGGCTGAATCCCCTCAGTTCGACCTTCGAGTTTCCACCCGTTTGGCTTTCTGCGGTTTCACGTACTCTGAACTCTCTCTTAAAAGTTCTTTTCAGCAACTTTCCCTCCGCGGTACTTGTTAGCTATCGGTGTCTTGGTCATATTTGTACTCGTCAGTTTTACCTGCTGGTACTTTTTTCCTTGACTCTACAGAGAGGCCCTTTCCGACCGTCCCATCTGTACCCTCACGGGCGCCGCCATGCGGGCCTGTCACCCTCCATGGGCAGTGGCCGCTTTCAAGCTTGACTTAGACGGTATGGGACGGCGTGCTGGACCCTCTGAAACGCAACACCCCTCGTGCCCGAAGACATCGAGGTTATGCGCTGGGCTTTTCCCGGTTCAGTCGCCCTTACTAAGGGAATCCCTGTTGGTTTCTTTTCCTCCGCTTATTAATATGCTTAAATTTGGCGGGTAGCTCTCTCCTACTACGAGGTCGATCGTGGTCTCATCATCCTTAGGGGGAACAAGTTCCCCAACCACGAAGCGGAAGACGCTCTGCCACCGACTTTCTTCACCACCGACATTACCAGGCAGGAAGGTTTGAGGGGCTTGTCGCGGGGGTACCAGCGGCCATGGCGCCGGCACTCCACCCCTGACTCCGTTCCTTCTCATTGAGTGGTAAATAGCCAATAGGAAAAGTGTTCCAGCAGAACATCTCTCGCAGAGTCATATACACACACAGTTTTAATGCATATACGCTCGTGTTCCGCCCTTACTCGGCCGCACCTTTGCCGCTTAAACTTTGACCTCTTTCCCCGTTCCCGCATGCCACAGCAGTGGCACTTGTTTATCCGGAGAAAGAGAGCGAGAGTCGCAGTATTAATTGGCGTGAGCGGGCTTTCCGGCTGCAGAACTAGTGCTCTATCCCGGCGAGCGCCGTTATGAGGCGCAACACCGTCTTTAACGCGTTTAGAGAGAACTCCCCCTGCCTCCCTCCCAGTCATGAGATAGACGTGGACTCGTGGCGAACTCTCAAAGAGAACGCCCACACCGCGTCTGACCGTGGGAGAGGGTGGAGGAGCGCGTGAGGAAGAGCACGGCGTCACCCAAGCATTCTCATCTCTCTGCCTGCACCACTACATGGTAGACTGCGGGCCCAGGCGCACTCATCAATTTAGGTTCCACTGCAATGCATGCCAAGCACTCTTTTCGAGGTGATAGACGAAATTCCGGCGGGGCTTACTTAAAAGATATCCGACCGGTTTCGTTTCCTCTTCGTGGGATGGAGTGCCTCTTAGAACATGTGCAGCATCAGCCATGAGCGGCCGACGGCCATTCGTGTCTCTGTGGACAGCAGGCAAAAGAGCGCCGCCTCCAGTTATTTGCGGCGACAACTGTCGCTTTGTTGTGGTTGAATATTAGATGCGTAAAGTCCATAGGCTTTACTAGTGATAAACTTGCTTGTTTTTAGAGACGCGCCTCGGCGCAAGCGTGAACGGTCGCTTAAAGCGAGCTTCGGTTAAGATTACCTACGTCAGCCGGGGAGCAGTCATGAGCACCAGGCACGCTTAACCCGATGGATGTATATTTCCGACCCTCGTAGAAAGTGGCGGCATTTCAGCTCATATGGCTGCCACCGCAATACGTTCAACTTGTCGATGTATCTGGTATTCTTCTGATTCACATACCGACACGCAGTTTGCTGCGGTCTTCATCGACCCACGAGCCGAGTGATCCCCCGTTAAGAGTTGTGTATTTGCCATTTGGTCTTTTTGCGACTAACCATCACAGGTCGAGTCTCAATGAAAGGGTTTGACAGACATAGCCCAAGTTTGTGGTTTGGGTTTGGCCAGACGGCTTGTTGTTGTTTTTTGACACTAGAATTTCACTCTTTTTGGGTCAAAAGGCTTATTCGCCGGTTGTAAGGAACGGACGGGCAGCCGTCCAAAGCCCCGTCCGTCCTCCTCCGGGTCTTCGCGCTCTCGCCAGAGTGTGGTCCACCCACAGCGTGGTACCTATTTTTGGCGCGGGGGCCGGGATTGTCCTCTTTCGCTGCTGGAGTTGCCAGAGCAGAGCCCGAGACCGCCCAAATCAGGAGAGTAGTAGTTTTAAGAGCGCCCCGTTCTCTTTCTCTCTGTTAATGATCCTTCCGCAGGTTCACCTCTGAAACCTTGTTTTGACTTTTGCTTCTCTAAATGATCCAAGTTTGGACATCTTTCCCCGTCAGCTCGGCGGCGACCCCAGAAAAAACCCTCATGGCAGACAGCGGGCCACGACAATCCAGGCGCCAGTCGAGGCCTCTAAATCATTCAATCGGTAATGCTGACGGTGATTGTGTACCAAGGGCAGGGGCGTAGTCGGCGCAAATGATGACTTGCCTTACAGAATTCCTCTAGTTCATAGGGAAACCGACACAAACTAATCCTATCAGAAAGGCTTTGAGCGGATTTGCCGCTCCTCTGGGAGAAACTCGTTGATCCTTCGAATTGGCAAGCGGCGTGCTGACCCAAAGGCATCTAAGGGCATGCAGACCTGTTATTGCTCAATCTCGATGCATTGGGTGCCAGCTTATCCCCTCTAAGAAGAAGTTGCGAGCTGGACACCATTTTCTGGAATCAATGCGACTACTTAGTAGGCCAGAGTCTCGTTCGTTATCGGAATGAACCAGACAAATCGCTCCACCAACTAAGAACGGCCATGCACCACCACCCACCGAATCGAGAAAGAGCTCTCAATCTGTCAATCCTTCCGGTGTCTGGGCCTGGTGAGGTTTCCCGTGTTGAGTCAAATTAAGCCGCAGGCTCCACTCCTGGTGGTGCCCTTCCGTCAATTCCTTTAAGTTTCAGCTTTGCAACCATACTTCCCCGGAACCCAAAGACTTTGGTTTCCCGGAAGCTGCCCGCCGGGTCATGGGAATAACGCCGGCGGATGCAGCTGGTTGTCGATTTATGGTTAGAACTAGGCGGTATCTGATGTAGCCAGACATCTAACTTTCGTTCTTGATTAATGAAAACATCATGGCAAATGCTTTCAAAAGTGGTTCGTCTTGCGACGGTCAAAATTTCACCTCAGCGTCTGTCTGAATACCCCCTGCCTGTTCGATTAGTCGTACACTCTGGTTCAAAACCAACAAAATAGAACCGAGGTCTATTCCGTATTCGCCATCACCATTCGGGCCATTCAAAATAGCCTCTAGGCACTCCTAATAATTTTTTCAAAATAAGCTCTCCGGCCACTCGGGACACTCGACAAGCATCCGTGCGAGCGGCCGGGCGTGACAGTAAACGCAGGCGGTGCACGTCAGTCGGAACTGAGATCCAACTTCACAGGCTTTTGCCGCCCAACAACTTTAGCCATACGCTGTGGAGCTGGAATTACCGCAGCTGCTGGCACCAGAACTTGCCCTCCAATGGATACTAGATTAAAAAGGATTTAAAGTGTACTCATTCGATTGCGAGGCTTTACTCGGATGAACTCGCCGTTATTTTAAGTCACTACCCACTCCGTGCCGGGAGTGGGTAATTTGCGTGCCTGCTGCCTTCCTTAGATGTGGTAGCCGTTTCTCAGGCTCCCTCTCCGGAATCGAACCCTGATTCCCCGTTACCCGTTATAGCCATTGTAGGCGCATAACCTGCAATCGAAAGCTGATAAGGCAGACACTTGAAAGAAGCGGCGCCAGTGCGGAGACCGTGCGCTCAGCCCAAAGTTATTCAGATTCACCACAGGTGGGTTACGGACCGGGGCCCGACCAGTTTTGAACTAATAAAAGCGCTCTTCCCTTGCGGTCAGAGACCAATTGCATGTATTAGCTCTAGAATTGCCACAGTTATCCAAGTAAGTGGGTTTACAGATCCAATGAAACATAGCTGATTTAATGAGCCATTCGCGGTTTCGCCTTAAATCGGCTTGTACTTACACATGCATGGCTTAATCTTTGAGACAAGCATATGACTACTGGCAGGATCAACCAGGTAGCTGCTGCTGTTGGCGGCGCCTATCACGGCGGCCAAAATAGTGAGATTGAGAGAGAGGCAGAAGACATTGGGCGAGGGACCGCACGTTGGCCTTAGAGAAATAGCAAACCAGATGATCAGATCTAACTGCACCTTCTCTTGCTATCCTCGGCGCCGGCAGCGCCACCGTGTGTGCCAATCTCCTCCCTTATCCGCTCCTCTTTGCCCCAGCTCCAGCGAGGCAGCCGACATTGGGCGAGGGACCGCACGTTGGCGAATCTCCTCCCTTATCCGCTCCTCTTCTCTTTGCCCCAGCGAGGCAGAAGACATTGGGCGAGGGACCGCACGTTGGCCTTAGAGAAATAGCAAACCAGATGATCAGATCAAACTGCACCTTCTCTCGCTATCCTCGGCGCCGGCAGCGCCACCGTGTGTGCCAATCTCCTCCCTTATCCTCTCCTCTTCTCTTTGCCCCAGCGAGGCAGCCGACATTGGGCGAGGGACCGCACGTTGGCCTTAGAGAAATAGCAAACCAGATGATCAGATCAAACTGCACCTTCTCTCGCTATCCTCGGCGCCGGCAGCGCCACCGTGTGTGCCAATCTCCTCCCTTATCCGCTCCTCTCCTCTTTACCCAGCTCCAGCGAGGCAGCCGACATTGGGCGAGGGACCGCACGTTGGCCAATCTCCTCCCTTATCCGCTCCTCTTCTCTTCTCTTTGCCCCAGCGAGGCATAAGACATTGGCCCATCTCCTCCTCTCTCTCTTTCTCTTACTGTTTGTGGGGACGTGGGCTCATGAGCGCCATCGTCGCCCAATATTGGTTAGGTTGTGTATTTCACGGGTGGGAACCGCCATCATCGTTGTTAGGTGATGGGGTAACCCAACGTGTGCTTTGACGAGTTTTGGCTGCTAAACTCTCTTTTTAGTATACTCGGCTCCCAGACTGCGCCCTGGTCGTGTTGAACCATGAGCGTTGTCTATGCACATTTAGGGTAGCCGTTTGCGCGTGGAATAGTGCAATGAATCTCGGTCAAGAGACGGTTGGGCGCTGCATTGAAGGCCGGCACAGACGCGAAGACGGGGTGATCAGCCAACGCAAGTCCGCTAAGTTGGGCAGACAGCAAGGCGAAGGGGAGCCCCGTTCCGGACTGAAAGGCCGCAGCATATGCTGTGACGGAAACTAGTAGGGTGGCGACGTGTGCGCCGAGAGAGAGAGAGAGAGAGACGGAGTAAATAATGTCCAAACGGAAGAGAGACCTGGCAAGTGTAATTGATAGAGCGCGAGCCTACTCGCCATAAGCCCGCTCCACTGCCATTCCTCTGATCCAATGAGACTAAAATCTCTCTCTCTCTCTCTCCTTCTGCTCCAGCCATTGCAGGGCAGGGAAGCGACGGCAATTTTGGTTGTTGTTTTTGAATGCCGCGCTTTGCTTCGCAGAGGCGCCGAAGCGCTCCGCTGGGGGGCGGAAGATATTTCACACCGAATATGTGTGTGAAGGCACCCTCTCCCCTTAATATAGTGAAATAGTGCAATCCAGCATACAAGGTCGGACGATAGGACATTCACCGTACCGCACCTCGAGAGTGGATGTTGGGTAAGGTTAAAACCGGACTGTTCGCAGACAGCCGAATAACCCGGTTCCGGACTAATTGGTGGATGCAACATCATGATGATGCTGCTGCTGTCGCGGAAACCGCAGTGGCGACGTGAGAGAGTAATAATGTTCAATAGGGAGAGCGACCTGGCTAGTGTAATTGATAGATCGCGAGCCTACTCGCCATTAGCCCGCTCCACTGCCATTCCTCTGACCCAATGAGACTATTCTCTCTCTCGCTCTCCTTCTGCTCCAGCCATTGCAGGGCAGGGAGAGGAAATCGACGGCAATTTTGGTTGTTGTTTTTGAATGCTGCGTTTTGCTTCGCAGAGGCGCCGAAGCGCTCCGCTGGGGGGCGGAAGATATTTCACATCGAATATGTGTGTGAAGGCACCCTCTCCCCTTAATATAGTGAAATAGTGCAATCCAGCATACAAGAGCGGACGATAGGACAGTCACCGTACCGCACCTCGAGAGTGGAAGTTGTTTGATCGTTTGTTAGGCAAGGTTAAAACCTGACTGTTCGCGAACAGCCGAATAACCCGGTTCCGGACTTACAATAGACGCAACATCATGATGCTGCTGCTGTCGCGGAAACCGTGGTGGCGACGTGCGCGCCGAGAGAGTAATAATGTTCAATTGGGAGACAGACCTGGCTAGTGAAATTCATAGATCGCGCTCCACTGCCATTCCTCTGACCCCATGAGACTATTTTCTCTCTCTCTCTCTTCTTCTTCTTCTGCTGCTGCTGCTGCTCCAGCCATGCAGGGCAGGAAGAGGCGTGACAACTTTGGTTGTTGTTTTGAATACGCGCTTGCCCACTTACAGAAGCGCGAAGCGCTCGCTGAGGCGGAAGATATTCCACACCGAATATGCTGGTGTGTGAAACTTCTCTCCCCTTAATATGAACAATAGT
>NW_024749694.1:0-9441 GCF_018991925.1 Homarus americanus
CAACCGCTACGATCTTCACAACACCCTGCTCCCGTATTGGAAACTCTGCGATGAACTCTACTGCGGCGGAGACCTTGTTCTGTACGGAGCACGTGTAGTTGTCCCTGCTGCATCACGTCCCCACGCCTTGGCTCGCCTTCACGACAGTCACCGTGGAGCTGAGGCCACCAAACGACGTGCACGACAGACTGTGTTCTGGCCCGGCATCAACTCCGACATCTCCAATGTTGTCCGTGCGTGTGAGCCCTGCCAAGTATTACAACCCAGCCAGCAGCAGGAACCCTTCATGAGTGATGACAACCCCACCCGCCCCTTTGAGTCTGTGTCAGCCGACTTTTTCTCTGTTTCAGGAAAGTCCTTCCTTGTTATCATCGACCGTCTCTCTGGTTGGCCGGTTGTCATCAAGTGCGGTAATGATACGACATCTGCCGCCACCATCAGCAAGTTCCGCCACTACTTCCGTTACGTGGGTGTTCCTGCGCGCCTGCGAACCAACGGAGGGCCCCAGTTCACAAGCCGGGACTTTGCTGCGTTCCTCGACCGATGGGGAGTCCGGCATGTGTTGTCACCGCCCCATTACCCGCAGTCCAACGGCCACGCTGAGGCTGCTGTCAAATCCCTGAAGCACCTCATCCTCAAAGTGGCCCCTTCTGGGAATATTGACTGCGAGGCCTTCGACCTGGGTCTCCTTGAGCTCTGCAACACACCCATTACATCGGACGCTCCCCTGCCCAGGTCTTGTATGGACGCCCCCTCCGTTCTTGTGTCCCTGCTCACCCTCAGTCCTTCTCCAAGGAGTGGCAGGCCAAGACAGGATTGTGATCACCGAGCCGCCGAACTTATTCAAGACGTCGTCGCCCGCCACAACGACCACGCCCGTCCTCTCCCCAGGTTGAGTGTCAGCACCCAAGTCCGTGTTCAGGACCCAACCTCCCTACGTTGGGACAAAGTGGGTGTAGTCATTGTCTCGGCAGGTCACGGGACTACCAGGTGCGGTTACCCAGTGGTCGTGTGTGGTGGAGGAACCTCCGTTTTCTCCGCCCTGTAATAATGCTCTTCTGCTGGCCCTGCCATCAGTGTTGAGTCCCATACCTTCCCAGTGATGAAGTCCTCGACGCTCAGAAAACGGATCCAGAAGAAAAGGCGTCCGCTCAAGACTTTGCTATGAGCGTATAGGGGGAGGAGGTGTATGTATATTATGTGGCGCTGGATTATATATTATGTATGTATATTATGGCGTGCTCCATTTATATTATTTATTCAGCCTAGCTAGCAGCGTGGCAATGTAATTACCATATCCCACATGCTTACCAATGCCTGGCGACGTATGAAGCTGCTAATGTATCACTTGCCACGTCGTCTATAGCAGAGCGATGGCGAGCCTAGCTGAGGAGTACACTTCTCTGTGTACATACTCTTATCCAGTAAACCGAAACCTACAAAACTATACAGGTGTTTGTGTTCTCTCCTGTATATAGAACTTATTACCCAGAACACCTAACAGACTGTGGGTGAGTTGATCCTGTATTTGCAATGGCAGCAGGTGGTGATGGTGGACTGTGGGGGAGGTGATCTTGAAGGTACAGCCGCAGCACCAGGTCGTGATGGACTGTGGGGGAGGTGATCTTGTATGTGCAGCAGCAGTAGGTGGTGGTGGTGGACTGTGGGTGAATTGATCCTGTATTTGCAATGGCAGCAGGTGGTGATGGTGGACTGTGGGGGAGTTGATCCTGTAAGTGCTGCAGCAGCAACAACAACAAGAGCAGCAGCAGGTGGTGGTAGTGTACTGTGGGGGAGTTGATCCTGTACGTGCAGCAGCAGCAACAGTAGGTGGTGGTGGTGGACTGTGGTGGAGTTGATCCTGTAGGTGCAGCAGCTGCACCACCAGCAGCAACAACAACAACATAAGCAGCAGCAGCAGGTGGTGGTAGTGGATTGTGGGGCAGTTGATTCTGTAGGTGCAGCAGCAACAGCAGCAGGTGGTGGTGGAACGTGGGGGAGTTTATCCTGTAGGTGCAGCAGCAGCTGCAGTTGGTGGTGGTATACTGTGGGGGAGTTGATCCTGTAGGTGCAGCAGCACCAGGTGGTGATGGACTGTGGGGGAGGTGATCCTGTAGGTGCAGCAGCAACAGGTGGTGATGGTGGACTGTGGGGTAGTTGATCCTGTAGGTGCAGGAGCAACAGCAGGTGGTGGTGGACTGTGGGGGAGGTGATCTTGTAGGTGCAGCAGCAGGTGGTGGTGGACTGTGGGGTAGTTGATCCTGTAGGTGCAGCTCCAGAGTGGTGGTGGACTGTGGGGGAGTTGATGCCCTAGGTGCAGCAGCAACAGCAACAACAGTAGCAGGTGGTGGTAGTGGACTGTGGGGGAATTGGTCCTCTAGGTGCAGTGGCGTCAGGTGGTGATGGTGGACTGTGGGGAGGTGATCCTGTAGGTGCAGCTGCAGAGTGGTGGTGGACTGTGGGGGAATTGATGTCCTAGGTGCAGCAGTAGGTGGTAGTGGACTGTGGGGGAGTTGATCCTGTAGGTGCAGTGGCGGCAGGTGGTGATGGTGGACTGTGGGGGAGGTGATCCTGTAGGTGCAGCAGCAGCAGGTGGTGATGGTGGACTGTGGGGGAGTTGATCCTGTAAGTGTAGTGGCAGCAGGTGGTGATGGTGGACTGAGGGGGAGGTGATCCTGTAGGTGCAGTGGCAACAGGTTGTGGTGATGGTGGACTGTGGGGGAGGTGATTCTGTAGGTGCAGTGGTTGCAGGGGTGATGGTGGAGTGTGGGGGAGTCGATCCTGTAAGTGCAGAAGCAGCAGGTGGTGGTGGTGGAGTGTGGGGGAGGTGATCCTGTAGGTGCAGTGGCAGCTGGTGGTGATGGTGGAGTGTCGGGGAGGTGATCCTGTAGGTGCAGCAACAGCAGCAGGGGGTGGTGGTGGGCTGTGGGGTAGTTGATCCTGTAGGTGCAGCAGGAGCAGCAGTAGGTGGTGGCGGTGGTGGACTGTGGGGGGAGTTGAAGCTGTAGGTGCAGCAGCAGCAGGTGGTGATGGTGGACTGTGGGGAAGGTGATCTTGTATGTGCAGCAGCAGTAGGTGGTGGTAGTGGACTGTGGGTGAGGTGATCTTGTTGGTGCAGTGGCAGCAGGTGGTGATGGTGGACTGTGGGGGAGTTGATCCTGTAGGTGCAGCAGCAGCCGCAGCAGCAACAACAGCAGCAGCAACAACAGCAGCAGCAGCAGGTGGTGGTAGTGGACTGTGGGGGAGTTGATCCTGTAGGTGCAGTGGCAGCAGGTGGTGATGGTGGACTATGGGGGAAGTGATCCTGTAGGTGCAGCAGCATCAGGTGCATGGTGGACTGCAGGGTGACGGTGGAGGCCACCGTGGGGGAGGATGTGGTACTGTAGTCGTAATTCATCGTACATCCTTCACGGGACAATTTACGTCGCACCTTAATAACACCTGAACCACCACCACCTACCTCCCCGGCCCGCCTCCACGGCCTCACTTGGGTTTTGGTTGTCCCAGCTATTGTTTAATTCGTGTCTTATTTATCTCAGGTATTGTTTCAGTCGTTTTTTTGTTTTGTCCCAGCCTTTGTTTGGCGAGTTTCTTGTTTAACTCGTAATTTGTCTTTTGTCTTGTTTACTTTATTTACATTTTCAGTTATTGCTTAATATCCTGCATAGTTCACATTTGATCTCCTGCTCTGTTTGATGCGCTTTTTGTTTACATCCTGTCTTGTATATGTGGTTTTATTTTCCTGTTAACGTGTGTCTTGTTTGCCTTACACCTTGTTTTATTATTACTATTTTTATCTAGTAATTTATTTTGTACTTTGTTTAACTTGTTTCTTGTGCTATGTTATAATATTTTGTCGAAATTGTTTGCATATGTTGTTTATTTCTTACTAGTTTCTCTTGCTTTGACTAATACTGTTTACCTTGTTTGTTTTAATGTTCAGTGTATATATTCGGATCTTGTTTACCACGTAGGTACCTTGTTTGTCTAGTCGCTCGGTTAAGAAAGTCTTCCTGTCAGTGTTATGTTGTTGTCGCCATATTTCTGTTGTCAACTCGAGCAGACTTCAAGTGTCGGTTAAACCACAGGTATGGCTGAGGCGTTGGTCTGCAGGTTTGTCTTAGTTGTGGTGGTGGTGTTGTTAGGTGTGGTGGTGGTGTGGTGTGTTAGGTGTGGTGGTGGTGTGGTGTGTTAGGTGTGATGTGTTAGGTGTGGTGATGGTGTGGTAGTGGTGTTGTGTGTGGTGTTGGTAGTATTGTGTGTAGTATGTTAGGTATGGTGATGTGTTAATTGTGGTGGTGGTGGTATTGTTAGGTGTGGTGGTGGTGCTGATGTTGTGTCAAGTGTGGTGGTGTCTGATCCAGGGTGGCGGAAGTGGAGAAGGAGGAGGAGGTGAAGAAGGAAATGGGAAAGAAGGTGGTGGTGTAGGAGGAGGAATAAATTGTAATAAGAACAGACAAAGAAGAAAATAAGTAGAAAAGAAGAAGAAAATAGAAGAAAACGAAGAACGTGTTGGTAAGAGAGAGGAATCAGGGAGTGCCGAGGAAAATTAGTACAGAAACTGGGGTAGACAGAGGCAAATGCTTAAAGAACCTTGCCCATAGTTTAACCATGCCGGGGGATCGAACCCAGGTCCGCTCGCTTGCGAGGCGAGCTTGCTTGAACATTACACCACAGATACGAACACGTACGGCTCACCTGAAGATTAGTCCCTGCAGTTTATTTTACCCTAAGATTAACCTCCAACACTTTTTTGGGGAGATTAAGTTGGGTTGGGTTAGTTTAGATTAGATTAGGTTAGGTTAGGTTAGATTATAATTAGGGTGGTTAATCTTAAGGTGAAATAGCTGGACTAATCTTCGTTGATCCCATACAGTCAAGTTAACAAAATGCAAGCTGTATGGGATTAGATTTAACTATTAATCTATGTACTGTTACCAAACCTAACATAATGTAACGTAACGTTACGTAATGTAACGTAACGTAACGTAATTTATAATAGAATAATATAAAAAATTTAAAACTTAAAACTAATGAAAAAATACAGCAAACGAAAAAGAAAAATGATTTGTCGATGTATTATTATTATTATTATTATTATTATTATTATTATTATTATTATTATTATTATTATTATTATTATTATTATTATTATTATTATTATTATTATTATTATTAAGCCCTAGTACATCGAATATTGTTAAGCCACCAAAGAATTAATAAAAATTTCGTTTTTTCCTACACCACTCAGTTTGAGTGTTCAGCCCCGCCCACTGACTACTGACCAGCCGCCATCATATTAATAACTTTCATTTTGTTTTAATTTAGTATTATTTCATAATAGATAAAAGCCTAAATCGGTTGTGATATCTGCTATTATAAATTAATTAACGAATTTATATATTGCTACGTAGTACTATCTTATATATCGGTTCGTTAATATTAGAAAAGTGGGATCTTTTTAAGCGGAGTTTAAATGGCTGCCGGTGGACGTGTTGTTGTCAACTAGGGAAAGGATTTAAAGTGTAAGTTAACATGAACAACAGTGCCTTAGCGTGTGACTAAAAAGGATTAAAGTTTTTATGAGAATGCCAAGAAGAGACGACAGTGCTCTGATATACAGTAGAGTTTAGACTAAAAATTGTTGAAAAACTTAGCAAAAGGATGGTCGTCTGGGCTCTGATTCGGTTGTTTGGGTAGAGCGAAGTAATCATTCGTCCTTTTAATTAGAAATGAACAGTTCAAAATAAATGGAATGTTTTCTATGAGCGGTTCAGAAACAGTTGTATTCCAAATAACAAGATGTATATAAAAAACTGCCGACAAAGCGGTGCTCTTTAAGGGAAGATAATGCACCAAGTCTGTAAGAGAAAGTTCACCTGACCATGACATCAGCCCGCAGTGTCTACCTCCTAACGCCCCTGGTATGTTATAGTCAATGAATCAAGGGATCATTGCACATTTGAAGAAGCTTAACACGCCAAAGCCTCTTAATGGCATGTTAAATGCTGGTGAAGGTGGTGATCTCGACGCTGCACGAGGCTCCTGGATAAATTACAATATTTATCACACCATCACTGAACCCCGAGTCCTAGCCAGACGTTACACAAGCTACAGGTAATAGTGTTGTGGTGCAAACTATGGCCTTCAGTGGTAAATGAGTCAAGAGGTTCACTGATTCAACTGTAGAAATCAAGTATCCTTGAAATAGTAAAATTGTTCCAGGGTTTGATGTCATGGACACCCAGGATTTAGATAATAAGCCTTGTGAAGTGTAAGAATCACATACAGCAGAGTTAGTTCACCCAGTTGTGGATGTGTTTTCCTAACTTTGCTGTTGGGGAAGTAAAGGTGGTCGAGTGTAGTATTGGTCACATTACCTTGTATACCTACAAAAAGCTTAACTCTCACTATGTTGTATCCATACTGACCTTAACAACTCGCCAGGCTTACGTGATCCACATTCACAAGAGAAGTAATTTTTCCCTGCCTTCGAACTGACTGACGAGGACACTAACCTGGCAAGGGGATTATAGGCACAAACCCACTTTAAGAGAAGTAAAAACATGAATGACAAGTCTCTCGAGTCACTGAGGACCTGACCACCCACCACAGCACCTGTACCACTTAGTCATACCGTAAGTGCAAACAGTCATTAGTGCATAATTTTGGCAACGATGTGTTTTTGGGCGCGGCCTTAATGACAACAGACAAAACGAACCAATTAAACCAAACCAAAAGATCTTGAGATATTTTAAAGTTGAATTTGGTTGGGTGGTTTTGCTTATCGTCATTATCAGTTTAGTCATGGTTAGACCAGAACCTACATTGTTGTCAGAAATTTGTCATGAATAATTAATTTTAATAATTGTTAAGATCATTATCGCAGTCTTTAGCACCATGGTACCTGCAGTATCATACACTTACATTAAAACAAACTAAACCAACCAACTAAACCTACCTAATCTAACATTACCTAATATAACCGAACCTAACCTTACTTGGTAAAGATTCGAAAATGGTCACTTTATTGCATTTTCGTCGGAAATTTATATTTTTCGATTTTTTTTTATACTTTGAGATTTCACTTGAAAATTTTATTTTTATCGCACAGAGTGGGCAGGTCTTTGAGGTAAAGGGAAATCGTGAGGTAAAACACGCAAAACGCTGACGAAATTAAACCTAACCTAATTTAATTATCACAGAAATGTTAGGAGTAATTTTTAAGAACGGGTGCCCGGGTTAAGGAGCCAAGTTAGGAAACATTCCAATAGAAGAAAACTTCTTCACTTTAATTAAGAACATCCCAAAAATGGCGGAGGAAATAAATTTTTACCAAATAAAAAAAAATGATCAAGAACCTAACCTCAGTCAATCAAGTGTACCGTCCCCATATATACGAGGGTTGGCGACCACAGTCCTCCACTCTAAACTTTCTCGGACTGTTTTTAACAATCCCCCAAAGTTTTAATTTCATCATCCACCCCAGTCGTTGCCTTCCCCTGGCCCTCTTACCCTCAACTTTGCTCATTAATATTTCTGTTATTATCCCCTCGTCCCTAATTATATAACCAAAGTATCTCATTTTTTTATGTACAGTTGGGGACATTTCCGACTTGTACACTCAGCGTTGTCAATCCATTCTTTCCGTGAGGTGTGAACCCCTGCGAGTATCTGAACGTGAATCTGAAGCCTCTAAGTTACTCGGTGAGACTTGAGGTGCACACAGTAGCCTGGGACCACAGTGATATAATTTGTCTCCATACATGTGCCCGGCAACGTTGAAATAGATAATTAGTGTAGTATGGACGCTTTTCATTCACCTAACGTGGAGTAAATAATATCTGTCCTGCAGTGACAATGAAATGCTGAAAAAGGAAAAAATCTACCACTTTACTTATCCTCAAGCAAAGTCTAAGGTGTTATAGTGCCAGGCTTTATGGAGTGTGATGTGGTGGTGGCGGTGGCGTGGTGCCTAGGATTGTGAGACAAAGTCAATAGTCTTGCCTGCCGCATTTCTGTCCAATCACCTAATTTTCTACTTGTTTACCAAATCTCACTTACGTAACAGGAAATGCATCACCTCTGATCATTACACACATATTTTCACTATTAATATTGTATAGTATATTTTTGTAGCGTACACAAAAAAAAACTCATAAATACAATTTCTCTTCATGCCTAGGCACATTTCGTCATGGCTCAGGTTTATCCCAAAGTTGACATGAAGAGCATGACTAATGTCCACATACTATAGCAGACAGGCTGTAATAATGTTATGTTATTTATCTCAATGACACTACAACCAAATGGTAAGTATTAGCATTCAGATCTTGAGTATTTCTTACTTAACACAACAGTGTGGCGGTGCAACTGTCCCCTATCCTCTGTCCAGCGCACAGAGACCTCCCCTCCCCTACGTCCCCTTACGTCACACCACCTCCCCTAAACATCCCCCTGACATTATTTCGGTTATTTACATTAAGAGAGTTACAGGGTGTATTAAAAAGGTATTTGAAGGCTAATTTTGTTTTTCAATTTCTGTGTGTGTGTGTGTGTGTGTGTGTGTGTGCGTGTGCGTGTGTGTGTGCGTGCGTGCGTGCGCGTGCGTGCGTGCGTGCGTGCGTGCGTGCGTGCGTGCGTGGACCTCGTCACACATGACAGCCTTTACATCAGACCTGTGTGGTCTGTCATCTCTCCACCTCGACCCTCCACATAAAACCTTCACTGGACGAAAAGCTTATAATTTTTAGCCCCTCTCCTCAGAGTTATGAGTTAGTGTTAAAATGTATTATAATTGACCTTCCTTTAGTTTCGTTTATCTTGGTGTGTGCTTAAGAAAATACCTAATGTTATATGTAAACAGTTCCCGTAGTTTGATATATACGTTATGTCAAGGCGTTCGGCCTCGTTATACACCATACACAACACTGTATACTCGTACTATACTGTACACTGGTGTATAAAGAAAATGTTGTTGACTCTTTTTAGTTTATAAAATAGAAATATACAACTTGAGATAAATAAAACTGTGACCCGTTTTCACAGCCATACCTCGCTCACCGGGCCAGACACTATACCTACGGCCAAACTTAACTTAACCTAACCTAACCTAACAATCAAGTGGTCATATTTATAAACTACATTCCCGATGAACTTCAAAATAAATCGTAACTTAATTATTTTGGGTGTAAGAAATAACCAAAAACAATTTACGGACAAAACGTTGATGTATTGAAGTAAAAGTTCGTAATTATGGGGGAAATTGTCCTATATATAAAGGTAAGATTTAGTAATGAGTAAAGATCCTATGCACGAATATGTAAAACCTGAAATATTAAATAGAAAAAGATTTGACTCAATGTGACTCCTAAGTACGTAGAGAAATAAGTGTAAGAGAATGAGTAGAACAAAATAACAATACGGGGGGGGTGTTAACTT
>NW_024749695.1:0-25170 GCF_018991925.1 Homarus americanus
ATCAACCGACATACATGTATAAGGTCATATCTAAAAGAGATGAAACCTGACTTTTTAATATTTATGACATTTACATTAGTTAAGAGGTCATGTAAATATCAATACGGTACTAAGTACTTTTTACCTAACAACACAGGTGTACTAAATAAAATTGAATTTCTCACCAAAACAACTTTTCCCAGTTGAGAATAAAGTTGGCAGTGACATAACTACAATTTAGTTTAAAATTATGAAAGCCATTGATGGATTTTATTCAGTAATTATACAAGAAAAGAAATGCTAATTCATTAAACATTTACAAACTACAATTTTTTTTATCTTTTATTAATAAGACTTCTCCTTGTTGAGGTTTCTTGTTTTCCTTCCATCATCTAAAGATATATTTAAATAACTCTCACCTGTTCATTTTTATTCCAAATTCCGCCTGAAGAGCGAGGCTCGCCAGTTGAACAAGACATCCGTGGGAGGAAAGGCGCCTCCAACACATCGTGTCGTAATTGCAGGTATAACAGCTGTCTTGATGAGCTTGCCATGTCAATCAAATTACTGAACCAACGCAATCATCAGATTAGGTTAGATTATGTAATGTAATGCTACCGTAAGTCAAATTTATTTCAGATATGACTACAAGCAGAGCCACTTAAATTAGCAATGAACAAAGGCGAAATTCTACAAAGGCAACTCCAAAGAAAAAAAATACAAAACTCTCAGAAGGTTGAATAGA
Organism: Homarus americanus; assembly: GCF_018991925.1. Taxonomy (NCBI): domain Eukaryota; kingdom Metazoa; phylum Arthropoda; class Malacostraca; order Decapoda; family Nephropidae; genus Homarus; species Homarus americanus. The sequence continues at coordinate 725 of NW_024749695.1, forward strand.
ACAATGAGAGCCAAACAATTACAGAAGACCTGTAAAGTCAATCAAATATATGAGTAAAATGTAACTATGACAATGACAAGTGAAACAATCATTTGAAGAGACACTTTTCTGAGAGGAGGAGGAGTTGGTAAAATGTATTCAGTAAAGCACGGATTTAGAGAACATACAGATTAGAGTAACATCCTCTACTTACTTAAGACAATACAATCCTCAAGCAGAGTAAAATTATCCTGAATCATTCGTAGGGTGACCCTCCATCCGGGGAGCAACCAGTAATACCAGCAACAAGATGACTTAATGACGAACACGAAGAGTTACCTGGATGATGAGCAGCCCATGTACAAACAGGGCAAAGCCGCTCTCCCCAAACTGAAGCAGACGACCCCATATGAAATAAAACAGCACACCCCAAACAAGATAACACTTAGGGAAGTAAGTTCAAGACTCATCACCACGGAAGAGAAAAATTTGTCCACAACTCACCAACTCTCAAAGACAGTAGCATACTCTTCAATCCCCAGAAAACTGAATCATTACAGGCAGATTGATTGTAAGTAAACATTAACATCGTATTAGTTGGTGTGATATGGTTTTTGGGAAGGTTACATTATGCTAATGTGTAGTGCCAGGATGTAGCATGAGCTTAAGGTTAAAACATATTACAGAAGTCTTCTTGTCATGTAAAGTGGAAACATTACAGCAGAATATTAAAGGTTAGGCAGTTTGAGATTGATAACATTTTGATAGAGAAATCTGCATTGTTCTAATTCCAAGCCACATTATAACATATTGGCAAAGAACTTGTAAAAAATTAATAAAAAAAAAATGTTAAAGAAATGCCAGCAAAATTTATAATGAAAAAACAATAAAACACTAATGATATAATCGCTGTATAATTATGTAGTTTGGAAGACCTATGGAGCTACAAAATGAAAACCTCCACTACCCAGCACAGCGAGGCCCAGCAGGTGTTTTTTAGTGGTAAATCCTCCTCTTGGAACACAGCTCTGTGGAACAAGAAATAAAATTACTATTATAGATAAGAACCATAATACTTTCTCATAATACACTGGATACCTCAACATCTTCTTGCCATTCCACATCTTTTTTCTGGAGAGAATGTTAAAGCCTCGAGCTAACTTCCATATACTCCGTGTTCCTTAACTCACGGGAGAAAGCAAGGCTTAGACTAGGGCACTGATGGGGCTGATGTCAAGCTCAGTGAACAGAGGGACAAAACCCATGTCACATAAATAGAGAGTTTAGAGTACAGTCAGTTCTGCAATAACACGATAGTTGTGTTCTTGTAAAACATAGTGTTATAGAAATTGCCAGAATAGAAATAACAGGGCTTATGGAGAAAATAGGGTTAGGTGCAGATTACTACTCGAAATTGAAAAAATTTAGTAGTTAGCCTAACACAAAGGATAGAATAGTTCAATAAATGTTACATTCATATCTAATAATGAAAACTGTACAGTAAATGTAACACTTACCTTGGAAAAAATAAGAATATAACTTGATGGGGAGAAGGGTGATTTTGAGGTTGATAACATCGAAGTTTCTCTTCGGCGGGTTATAGCCTTTCTTTTTTACTTATCATCAGCGGAATGCGAATACCAGAACGCTTGAGATATTCTTTTTACCATATTCACAGTTAATACCAGCCAAAATTAGAGAAATAGTGTAAGCAAAATCGCATTACAGCAAAACAAGCCGCTCACAAGAGTACAAATATCGCTCTCTATTCATAAATCGCGTAGAGCTAATTCAAGATTGTCAAACACGCTATAGCAAAACTCACTGTACCAACACAAGATACTCATTATTTGTATTTACAGTTTTTAATACACTAACACCTACAAACATTTACCATAACACACAATTCTGATAATATCCCAACATTTTAAATTTGGTGGTACTGTACAACACTATCCCCTACCCACCTCTTCCGTTCTTAAATCAAACACATACACTCCATAATACAAGACAAGGTCCCATTTATCAATTCTACCTCAAGAAAGTTAAGTTTAAACAGTGGTAATAACACTTCCCCACCTGGAAACAACTTTCCTTTTGAAAATAAGAAACAAAGGTGACCACAGTTCCCTGTCATTATAGAGAAAATAACTCCCAAAATTGTGTAGAGAAAAACTGATTACTGAAATTTTCTGGGATTTGTTGGGAATATCAATATACAGCAGCAATTGTTATTTAAATCCATTCCTTTTTTTGAAGCATGTTCAAAAAAGACGCAAAGGAGGGCATGGACAAACACACACACACATAATCTCATCTTCAGGGTGACTAAGAGAAGGGGTGAGGGCAATGGTAACGGTGCAGTATCCTAAAGAACACAACTGACCTGGAGAATGTGAGTGACCCGAGTAGTAGAAGGATCACAAGTCAATTCCAGTCTCCTGCCAGTGACCAGGATCACTGTAACTTCTTCCACCACACCTCGCTGAAACATAAAACACAACTTTAGTTAACATGAAGTACAGTGAAAAATAAATTAGAATATCTATCTATTCATATATCTACATACTTATTCACTTATTTATTATATCATTATGGAGAGAAGAGGGAGGTAGGTGGATTGGGGAATGCAGCCATCCATTCAGAGTGACTCCCCAGGAAAGAAGATTTGTACATAACAAAGGATAAAAAACACAGTCTTAGATGGACCACAACATTACCTGTGCATATAGCAACAACGTGAGGACCTTTACTGGTTCTAGCTTCTGACAACAAATTCTGGGCCAAGGATTGGTGGTGTTCCTCACTCGTAAAGACTACTACAGCATCTGGACTACCATCTGCAAAACGGTATAGGCGGGAAGGTGCACTCACCACAAGCGCCTCTTCTTCTGAACAACTTCACACAAGTTTTGACTTAACTCTGCTTCAGTATTAAGCGGAAATGAGGAATAGTGGTAAAAAAATGACATTATTATAAATGAACTAAAATGAAAAAAAAACCACAACCCAGACTGCATTACCACCACTTGTGTATGGAGTCCCCTCCCTGAATAAATTCGTCTAGTGTTAACCACATAAAACATTAAAGTGACATCCCGATAATGAAGGGTTATGATATAATTGAGCACACATGTAAGAAACACTACAAGAGTACAATGTTATATTTCCCCATACTGTTGTCCTGAGTACTGTATATTTATCATCATAAGATATTCTTTTCACCTTTATAAATCCTTTCTGAATAAACTCTCAAGGTGGACAGAATCAAATGTTAAACAAACTCTCCTGTTCCCCCTTACAGCCCCAACAGTTCATCTAGTTTATCTCCACCACTCTCCACTATCACCCACCACCAAACACCGCATCCATCACCCCCAAAAAGGCCAGTTCGACACAGTATTAATTTACCGGTCATCTTTTTAACAATATTTTAGATAACCTTTGCCCTGAACTCATTCTTCGTGTATATTTTATCACCCAGAAGGATAAGATACTTACTACACTTCAAGAAGCAGAGGTCCTCCATGAACAGTAATGTGGGAGGAAAGTTTAAATAATTATTAAAAAAAAACATGAAGAAGCCCAGTTAATTACTTGGGAATCTGAGGTATATGCAATATACTCTCACTGCTGTTAATTTTGTGACTAAGAAAAATATTAAATGAACTTGGACAACATGTGACTGGAGGACATGGGAACAAATGGTACTACTTCTCCACAATTACTACAAATAGTTTGACATAAATCATTTGGGTAAACAACACACCAAGCAGTCCCTAGCAAGAACTTCTCTAATTCTCCATCACACCAGTAATAAAGTAAAATCACTGAGCTCTGTAGAAAAGTTACTGAATGGACACCAAATTTGATACAGAAAGTTGGACAAAATGGCAGCTTTCTAATCAAGTATAAACCCAATTAGTGAAGGGAGAACATGAAGGACACCACACCTTTAGAAGTCCGAAAGGAAAAGAAAATGACAAGCAAGACTTACAGAGGTTGTCCACTGACATAGCCGGGATCTTGGTGGCTTTTTGGGTGGGATCTTCTTCTGGGTACCCGATGCTCCTCCCAAGGTCGTGTCCAACCTCACCCTGGAGGAAGGAAAAATTAGATACAGAACAATAAACTCCTATGTACCTTACAAAAATTTCCTAGTCTGTTTGTCAATATATCTAACACAATACCAACTAGTGTAGTATTCAATTTAAGATCATCTAGTCCCTTCAATTGTACTTAATACTGTACAATAAAGCACTGTATGTTTTATGTAGTATTATTATTAGAAAACAAAGTAACTACGGAAGTCTTGACAGTGGTGATGAAGTTGAAGAATTGTGGTGGTGGTGGTGGTAGAAAGGCAGAAGTAGTGGTGGTGGTGGTGGTGGTAGAGGCAGAAGAGTGTGTTGAGTGGTGGTGGTGTTCTGCCAAAAGATATAATCCTGGTTATATTCAGGAATAAACAATACAAACTAATGTTTTCCTCTGAGACTTTACTGTTTTATTTTCATCCACTGAAGTGCAGCATGTGACAAGTCTGTTCTTCTTTGTGGGGATTATGAGGACTTTTTGGGTGATGTCAATTAATCCAGGAGAGTGAATATGAAATCTCACTCACACAACAGCAAAGATTCTGAAAATTAAGCTTACTAATATTTTTAACTCTTATGACATATTTTACTTTTACTTTACTTTTTATGATGTGTAATGTTTTAAATGCTGCAAAATTTGAATTGTATTGCAACATATTGTGAAAAATAAAGTTTCTGAAAACCTACAATTTCCTTATCCTGTGCATCATAAAGCCCCAAAATAAACACATTCTGGCAGCAAACAAGAACAACATTAATGGTAGTCAACTTTGGGTATAACACAATATAAATCGAACAAATAAAAACTCAATTTCTCATGGCTGTCAACCTCCACACAGTACCTGACGAACACTGAAAAATGCCTGGATCAGCCCTACCAGAAATCAATCACAACCCCCTCCATCCTCAAGCACCATCAGCACTCTACTACCTTGATGCTCTTCCCTCCTTCCCTTCCTCTTAGTACCTCCACTAAGCCTGTAGTACTAACCTTCATGACTCCTGCTACAGTTGCACTTCTGCTGACCGTGATTGTTGTTCTTGATTCATATATGGAAAAGCCTTAAGTCCTACGTTCCTCTTTGGCGGCGTCTTAACAGCGGGCTTCAGTCGGCGACACCTCCAGGATGGGGTTCATGGTGCCCCAGGAAGAGATGTCATTCCCTTGATAAGTCTCTGGTATTACATTTTCTTTTGATGAATTAATTGTGTCCATAAATTAATTCTTCTTAGATCTTATAAGACTACTGGTATATTTTCTGTCAATACACCTGTTAAAAATAGAACCTTGATGTGATGTCCAGTGAAGCCTCAGTAAAATATATTTACTATTACCAGTACACAAAGACCAGAACAGTCTTAAAATATATATATATCTTAAAATTGCTAAAACCATGTTGGGGAATACAGTTAATACCTTTCATTTACCATATTACAGTACAGCACAGAATTGAGATTTTGAAAGGATATAAATATTAAATAATTTGCCACCAACAAAGTCAGGAATTAGCATCAGAGATTTAGAGGCAAAAACATTACAGTATTTGTCTTGGGTTAAATAATAAGGATTTAACTGATTTAATATTTCACAGATTACTGGAAAAAACAAAACATGAAGAATCAGAATCTAAATTAACATAGAAAAGACTAAAAGACAAGTAAGAAAACAATTTCAGTACAGACATGTACAGTATAAGAATCCAAGGGAACTGAGAACCCCAATGAACTATCTGTATAAATGGATCATTGTACAAACAGAACACAAAGTACAAAAATAAAATAAAACCTTTCCATTTTGTAGTTATTTTTGTCAAATACACATAACTTGACCCTTTTTGTGGAGTTATTAAAATGTATGATAACTAGCGACAACTTCTCACCACTTTCGTAAAATATCAATCACCCGACACAGTGAAAAATAGTGACAACTACAATATCCTCTGACAGTCTGCTGGAAGTCTGAATGATAGGCTAGCAGAATATATCCTGCATGCTCCGATATCACGGATAGACGTCACGACCTTCCGCATTGAATTAGGGAAAAGCGTTTGTCGCCGGTATTCACGAGACTGAGGCAAATTTCACGGCCCTGAAGTGATAAGCGAAAATAAAAGAAATGTATCACTAAAACACAATACTGTATTCTGTCCTTAAACACTGAATTAATTAAAGCTATCAATAAATGTATTACTTAAACAATTAATAAAAATGCATTATTAATTAGACCAATCAATAAACAATGTATTAGTTAGACCAAATCAATAAACAATGTATCACTTCACCAATCAACCAAAACAACATTAATTCGACCAATCAATAAACAACATAATACTTCGACCAATCAATACAGTCGTGTCTATAACTAAAGAATATATATAAACACCTTACATACCAGTGAGTATTGATGGTGACTCAAGTCTCCCACTGGTCGAGCGTCTGAAGAGCTCCAGCTGAGTGAGTGGGCCTTCTACTGGTGGAGGTCCTGGCATCTAGAGCTGAGTACGACCTGTGTCTCCTCACCACCACAGGGTCGGGAGGTTGAGGGGGTGGTAAGGGAGGGCCCAACACTTCTTCATACAAGGATCTGATGGTTGCCGTGTAGTTCAGACGATCTGGACCATTCAGCCGCTCGACCAATAACTGCAAGTTAGTCTTGTATGGTACTAATGATAAATATATATATAACCTGTATACATGCACTAAAACTATTAAATAAAGGTTTTAAAAGGATGCCATAGTTCAATTCTATTTATAAAAGGCATAAAATGGCATCTAAAATACACTAATAACCTATAATTAATTAAGAAACTTTAATGGGTGAAATTTTTCGAAGGATCATTAGTACAATCAGTTGCTCTACTTTATAAATTTTCTAATCTCAGATCATTAATCAGTTTGTCAGGGGAGCTTGGCGTACAGTGGGGTGCATATTTTGACACAAATAATATGTAAAAATCAAGAGGTGTTGGTTAATATTACCACTTGTGTCAATAATGATAACGACAGGAGTTTAGTTAGCCTGAGCAGGGAACAAGGGAGGAACTGAAATATATTAATAATTTCACATAATAATGTGCAGAAATTGGTAGAATATTGTTTTCATATCTAGAAGATATTAAATAAGTTGCCCGAACTTCTTCTTATCACTGTCAGCCGAGCAACTGTTATATGAAGAATACTTTAATGATGTGGCAGGCGTTATTCTATTTCAATAACTACATAATAAAATTTAGAATACATATTAATATCAATAGCTTTACAAACAGCCAATAAATTAAAAAATAAACTCATAAGTAATTATTCATATTCAGTATGCAACAAGAAAATAATTATTTGTTTAATACACTTACGAATGAGAGCATGTGAATTAATTTAAAGTTTTCTGAACAATATATATTTTCTCGTGAATATTATCGAACCTAAAACAATATCTTTCCATTAATAAGATTACTAAAATCAACCAGTGAATTTAACTGCTAACAATCACAACTGTTACCCAAATTTACCGACAAGATAACGAGCAGCATGTCAATGGCGTCCCCTGCGGACTCACAATTACGGTTGAATTACCTCAAGAAAAACTTCCTTGCTATTCAAATCTCAGTTCCGCGACTCTCCAGAATAACCCAGTGCTTCAGGAATATGAGAATAACTAAGTGCTAAGTTATGCCGCTTCCTCGTATCAAGCCTGTGTCAACTTTCAGGAGAGCGGAGATTGTATTACCTCCCCAGGCTGCTCAGACGAGATGGGTAAACATGGGCGAAAAATATTTACACAGAACATCACATCCCCTCCCCCTCCATCCCCCCCCTCCCCCTCCCCCTCCCTCCCCACCCTTCTAGGACTGAACCCAAGCACTCAGATTGGGATGAAATTGAACCCCACACACTCAAGATAGAACATTTAGTAAGAAGATTCCATTAGATTACCTTTGATTAATGTTAAGATGGGATTTAAACTTCAGGGAAAATAAGCTTGGGTGTCTAATGAAAAAAAAAAAAAAACATGACACACCAAATAAAAGTAACATGTGGGGTTTTTTACTCGGCGGGCCACTGGTGATGACAGTGAAGGTTAGTTCTTTAATCAAAACTTTATGACTTTAGAGACACCGTTAAAGTTTGTAAACAAGCCAAAGTTGGTAGACAGTGATCATGCAGATGTTGTTTATATTCAGGATATTTATTTAATTACTCGACACGTAATTTTTCCCCTAAAGTTTTATTGTATATTTAATGAATTTGGGAAGCTTAATTTACCTTACGGGTTATTTTTTATTGGATATTTAATTAAATTCCTTACTTTGACGTTGTCCGAAGTAGGTTAAACAACACTGAAAAACATAACCAGCTTGTACACTTCATCATCGACCACTGAAAACAATTATGCAAGAAATATATATAAATAACTTCGGTAAACATGAATCATATTAACTTAATTATTTGTGTAGTTACTTAAAAGACTGTAGAAACTGAGTAAAAGTTCTTTGATGTTATGTATAAGTTGATGTCTGGTAAAATTTGGAATCATATGAAGATTAACCCCTAATTTATGTCAATGTAATAATGTGTTGTGCTGGTAGCCGTTACTGATCTAGAGGTTAATTAGTGATACAGGTATAAACACACACACACACACACACACACACACACACACACACACACACACACACACACCAACTCACCTGGAAGATATCGACAAGGGTAAGTCTATGTGCCAGTAAGTTGTGGGTCATGGCGAAACGTTGACCTAAGGCTAGAGGAGATGGTATGGGTGATGTCAGTCAACTTGGTACTACTGTTGCTGTTCTGTTACGTTCATTCAGCTTCATCCAGTGTCCGTCCCAGCGAGAATACCAACAGCTGGAAAGGGTTAGGTTAGGTTATAACAGACAGACAGACAGACAGACAGACAGATAGATGGATAGACAGACAGACAGACAGACAGACAGATAGACAGATAGATAGATAGATAGATAGATGAAGATAGACAGACAGACAGACAGACAGACAGACAAACAGATAGATAGATAGATGGACAGACAGACAGACAAACAGACAGACAGAGACAGACAGACAGATAGATGGACAGACAGACAGACAGACAGACAGACAGACCGAGACAGACAGACAGACAGATAGATAGATCAAAAAATCCTATGGGTCATTGTTGTGTCATCAAGATCAATGATTCAACAGAGGTCAGAGATCAACACACGTCAGAGGTCAACAGTGTAGGCAAATCAAAGGTCAAAGCTACATGTGAAGAGAGAGGACATGAACTGGGGAATGGTCAGGGAATTAGCAAACCAGATCTGATTGAACATGTCTGTCTGTCTGTCTATTTACGAGTCTTCCCCATCTATCTATCTATCTATCTATCTATTTATCTATCCATCTATCTATCTATCCATCTATCTATCTATCTATCCATCCTACACCCTCCACACCCTTCTCTCAACACCTACCTCTCTCCATCTTGCTGGTGCTGGTGGTGGAGATCGCTGTGTGGTGCTGGTGGTGGAGGTCATTGGTGAAGGCTTCAGGAGGGAGAGATAGTTACCGTGGGGTGGGCGTGCGAGTTCAGGGGCGTGGCTGCAGTCTACACGCCCACACCGCAATATCAAGCCTTCCGGAGTAACCACGTCCAATCTGTTGCCATTGCCTGTAGGAGGATGAAGAAGGTGGTGGTGAGATGGTAGTGGTAATTTGGGTAAACATTGGTAATATTCGAGTCTATTTCAACATCGGTATTATAAATCTCTAATATACCCACTAACCACCCACCTACCCACTTACGCAACCCACTTACCCACCCACCCTCATACCGACGTCAAATAACTTCATCAAAATGTGATTCAGTGAAACGTATTTCACGGCTACACCACAACCTCCTCCTCCTCTACCTCTTCCTCCTCCTCCACCTCCTCTACCTCTTCCTCCTCCTCCTCTACCTCTTCCTCCTCAGCAGGAAACTCCACTCTAGCGTTGCAGTACACAATTGGCCCAAAACCCACGCGTACCGGGGTCTGAGTTCACTGATTAGCTGCTCCTATTCCTCGTCTGTGTTGATGTCGACGTATATCCAAACAGTCACTGGGTTAGGTTAGGTTAGGTGAGGTGAGTACCACATCACCACACCACCACTACCACCATCAAACTATCACACCACCACCACCACACCACCACACCACCACACCAACACACCATCAAACCATCACACCACCACCACCACCACACCCACACCACCACACCACACACACCACACCCACCACACCACCACACCATCACACTACCACATCATCAAACCATCACACCACCACCACCACTACACACCACCACCACCACACCATCACATTACCACACCATCAAACTATCACACCACCACCACACTACCACACCACCACACTACCACACCACCACACCATCACACTACCACACCACCACACCATCACAGCATCAAAATACAGTACAATAATTTCCACTAATACTCAATATCATTAGCAGTTATTTTCCAACCATCTCCAACTGCCAATTCACTCCCCCCACGTCTTTCCTCTCCTGCATCTCAGTTCAGTGGTCACCAGGAACCTTAACCCTTTGACGACGATAATTTAACCCTTTGAGGACGATAATTTAACCCTTTGAGGATGATAATTTAACCCTTTGAGGACGATAATTTAAATAAAGATAATTAATATGATCAACTATTCAGAAATATAAAGTATTCTGAGTAACGTTTGATAATATAATTGAAAACTCTATTTACCGGACTTTATGGAGAAGAGAGTTCGTTATATAAATGGTCCGTTAGATAGAGAGAAATACTTGCTCTGCCATTATATTCCAAAATCTCTCCGTCCTAACTCAATTGTGGCGTCTCCATTCCCCTTCACCCTGATATGATGCTGGTGAACTGACCACCATCACTACCACCACCACCATCACCACCATCACCACCATCACTACCACCACCACCATCACTACCACCACAACCACCACCACCATCACTACCACCACCACCATCACTACCACCACCACCATCATTACCACCACTGCAACACGACCACGTGTACCCAGCCATGTGACGTCATAGTCAATAAACATTATAACTAGCTTATTAGTGTGACGTCATAATTAAAAATGGTTCGACTGGTTTATTCCTATGACGTCATCATGATCACCAAACAATTTGACTGGTTTACTTTATCGACGTCATAAGCACCACACAGTCTCATTGGTTTGTTAACATTACGTCACCATTTAAGAAAGACCTGATTGGCTGATATCACCGTCTTCACGTTATTGCCTGAAACTTGTTGATCTGTCTTGAGACGAAGGAGGAAATAGTTGGCTGTGAAGACGAAATAGTTGAGAGCTGCTACTTCTAATACTCCGACCAACACACACAGGGGAGGCGCCCAGCCAGCCTGTATCACACCCACACACTCTCCTACTCTCTCTCACCCCCACTCCCTATACCGCCTTGCATACAGCCCCAGTCTCTTATTATAAACTCATAAAGCAAACCCCAGGTATATATACTCTATAGGCCCATACTGTGCCTATACAGACTCCATAGGCCTATACTGTGCCTATACAGACTCCCTATACATATGACTCCCTATAGGCTTATACTGGCCCTATACAGACTCCCTATAGAGCTTACTGTACCCATACAGACTCCTATAGGCCCATACTGTGCCTATACAGCCTCTACTATACAGACTCCTATAGGCCCTATACTGTGCCTATACAGCCTCCCCTATACATATACAGACTCCCTATAGGCCTATACTGTACCTATACAGCCTCCCTATACAATACAGACCCCTATAAGCTATACTGTACCTCAACAGCCTCTATACATACAGACACACCATAGACTACTGTACCTATACAGACCCCTATACATATACAGACTACCCTAGGCCCATACTGTACCCATACAGACTCCCTACACAAACTCCCTATAAGCCTATACTGTGCCTATACAGCCTTCCCTATACATATACACTCCCCTATAGGCCTATACTGTACCTATACACACTCCCCAGAGCCTATACTGTACCTATACAGCCTCTATACACCTATAGGCCTACTGTATCCCAGACTCCCTATACATATACACCGTGCAACAGGGGGGTACATTGATGGTGCAACAGGATGGTACAGTGAAGAGATAATGATGTTGCAATGATGTTGCAATGATGGTACAGTAATAACAACACAATGGTACAACACAATGGCACTACACAATGGTACAACACAATGGTACAAACACAATGGTACAACAAGATAAAGTGAACATAAGCCTGAGAGTAACTTAATGAGCTAACTAATAATTACAGGTAACGTGACCACCACAAACTTACCTGGCCAAGTTGTTGATGTTGTTTTTGTTGTTAATATTGTTGTTGATATCGGTTATTCTCTATTTCTGACACACACACACACACACACACACACACACACACACACACACACACACACACACACATTTACGTTACCTAATATGATTTTCCTTTCAATCTTTAACTGGATTGGGTTTCCTCCCTTCCCCTCCTTAACCCCTTCCTTCCCCCTCCCTCACCCCTCTCCCACCCCCCTCACCCCTTCCTTCCCTCTTACCCCAGATAAATAAATCTCTCCTCCTCATCCATATCCTCTTCCCTTCTCTTTTTTATTATCTTTTCTTCCTCATCCGCTTCTTCTCTTTCTCTTCTTTCCTCCTCTCCCCTCCCCCCTCTTTCTCTTCCCATCCCCCCTTTTTTCTATTCCATCGTCAACTCTTCTTTTCCCTGCTCTTATCGTTCACCTCTCCTCCCCTCCTCCCCCCTCCCCCCCTCCCCCCACACATCTCCAGTATAAGTGAATAAAGTCAAGCTCTTCCCTTCCATTATCCTTCTTCTTGCCTCCCCTCCCCTCTCTCATTCTATCCCTCTCCCCTCTTCTCACCCACTCCTAAACCCTTCCCAGACCTTTCTCGCCTCCTTTATTCCTTCCCCTTTTAGCTCTTCCCCCCTCTCCTCCCTCACCTCTCTCCCCCCTTAAACATACAAAGATCTGGCCAATTTCCTCCCCACCCAAACGTAATCTCCCCACCTATACTAATCTTACCTCCCCTTCCTCCAACACCTCCTCCATGGGTGACAATTTCCTGATTCTCTCCCCTCCCCAACACCCCCTTCCCTTCTCCAACACCCATTCCCACACCTAACTCCCCTTCCCCTCTCCCCTTACCCTCCCTTCCCTACCCTCCCCTTCCCCCTTCCCCTCCCATACGGACGCTCCCCCCAAATGGACGTACCCCCCTCCCCCATCTCTTCCCCAGGGACCAATAAGCCTTCAAGTAGTAATAAGAAAGGTTTTTATTGGTTGTCTCCAGGACCTGCCTAACCTGCCCCCACGACCTCTCCACTTCCTCCGCCCCCTCCTCCCCACGACCCCTCACCCCTCATCACCTCACGACCCATCACCCCTCCGACCCTCATCACCCCTCACGACCCTCATCACCCCCTCGACCCATCACCCCTCGACCCCTCACTTCTCCTCACGACCCCTCACCCACAACCCCTCCTCCCCGACCCCTCATCACCCCTCACCCCTCGACCCCTCATCACCCCCCGACCCCTCATCACCCTCCCACGACCCCTCATCACCCCTCACGACCCTCATCACCCTCGACCCCTCATACCTCCTTCCTCACACATAGTTTAAAACATATTACACTGTATTTCCCTCTCTCCCTCTCTTTTCCCTCTCCTTCATCCCACTCCCTCACATATTCTGATTTCATTAACACCCCCCTCTCTCTCTCTCAATGTCTTATTGGTCCAGATAAACAAAGATTACGGAGCACTGAGAGAATCAACAAAATGCCATTATCCGTGGAGAAGTTGTAATGTACACCCGGGAGGAGGAGATAGAAGGAAAGAAGAAGAAGAAGAAGAAATACTTGAGATACAGGAGAAAGGGTGATTGAAAAAATAAAGGAGGAATAAACGGGCAACAGACAGACAGGGAATGGAAACGAAGACAAGGGAAAATAGCGACGAAAATTGGAACAAGAGGAAAATATATTATAAGGCAGATAGATAGATAGATAGATAGATAGATAGATAGATAGATAGATACTGGAGAGAGAGAGGTGGTCCAGTTACTGCCTCATCTCACTTGACTGATGTACGTCGTTTTTTTCATCAGACGGGGAGGAACGTATACATACATACATACATACACCAACATCTATCTACCAATCCCCACATCCCCCAACCATCTACTCCCTCACCCTCCCACCTACTCTCCCTTACCCTCCCCCCCACACACACACACCTATACCCCCCCCCAAGCCACAACTTTCCGACCATTACAACAAATTGGACACACACACACACACACACACACACACACACACACACACATCTCTCTGTTCATGCACACACTAATAGACATTCTCTCTCTCTCTCTCTCTCTCTGGCCATTAATTCTATTTTCTTCTGTCATATTTACTCTTATTTTCTCTCCTTCTCCTGGCGTCTCTCTTTTCCTTTAATTTATTCCTGTGTGTTTATTCTTATGTGTTATTCATTTTCTTCTCTCTGTTTATCCTCTGAGTTCTCGTTCGTGTCTGTTTCCTCCTCTCTTTGTTCCTGGGTAAGTTAACCCAACCTAACCCACCAGACTTAAAGCCTAACCCAACCAGACTTAAACCTAATAACCTAACCTAGCAACCAGACTTAAACTAACCTAACCTAGCAACCAGACTTAAACCCTAACCCAACCAGACCCAAGCCTAACCTAACCTAGCAACCAGACTTAAACCTAACCTAACCAGACTTAACCTAACCTAACCCTAGCCCAACCAGACTTAAGCCTAACCCACCAGACTTAAACCCTAACCTACCCTAACCCAGACTTAAACCCTAACCCAGCAGACTTAACCTAACCTAACCCAACCAGACTTAAACCTAACCTAACCTAGCAACCAGACTTAAACCTAACCTAACCTAACCCAACCAGACTTAAGCCTAACCTAACCCAACCAGACTTAAACCTAACCAAACCTAACCCTTAACATCTAAAGAGAGACATAACAATAACAACCAAAAGATGGCTTCAACTCTGCTCTGTGACTCGACTGTAGGTATAACATGCAACTCAGTGAGCGTCTGTCTGTCTGTATGTCACTCGTTTGTTTTCCTTAATGGCGTCCAAACTACACAAAGACTCATCACATTAACCCATGACTAATTACACCAAATTTATAATAACAAAATAAATACCGGTTCTGAGTTTGTTTTGAAATACCTGGAATAGTAATTAGCCTACGACTTAATTACCTGGTGATGGGGGTTGTTTTAACCTCTCCCCCCTCCTCCTACCCTCCTCTTCCCTACCCCCCCCCCTCCTTTTCCTACCCCCCCCCTCCTTTCCTACCCCTCCTCTACCTGTTTCCCTCCTCCTACCCTCTTCCTTCCTTCCTCTCCTTCATGTATCAGGTTTCAGCCACAGGTGTTGTCATTTTGAGTGTATCAATTAATTTACCTGTCCTTCCTCCTCAACCCCTGCCCCCATCCCTCCTGCCCCCATCCCTCCTTCCCCTCCCCTGCTCCCCCACCAGCGCCACCTGGAGAACAAGTCATTTTCGTCGTCAGTATTGCTCAAGTGTCCTTTGTCGCTACACACACACACACACACACACACACACACACACACACACACACACACACACACACACACACACACACACACACACACACACACACACCTGCATCCATGACACACTTGTAAATTTAGGGGTAGCTCAAGTTAAAATTAAGTTAGGGGTAGATTAAGTTAGTTAAGTTAGGTTCCAGCTGTTAGCCAGGTTAGTGAGCCCTTCTTCTCTCAACGTTTACCTGCCCAGCAAGAACCTAATTACACCTGTCCTTACCTGTAATATTCCTCCGAGTTCACCCATCAAGTAAGCTCCTCCCTTTTTTAAATTCTTGAAGCTGATTGGCTGCTGGTTAAGTGTACACATGACGTCACATCGGCAATTTAACTTTTTTTCCTATCTATCAGTTTTTTAACAGTGACTACGAAGAAATATTGACACTAATAAGCAGTGGGGAAAAATATATGGCTGAAATTATTGCCCTGTGACGTCACGATTCACTAGCAACCGGCAGCCAATCAGCATAAAAATCTTAATAGATGGCAGGTAGTCACTATACTGTAGGTAAGTGGTCTCTCTCTTCCTCTCCTCTTGCTTGTCTCTTTATCTCCTCCTCCTCCTCCCTTCACCCCCTCCTTCTGCCACCTACCATTAACACACAAGGTATCGCCCCCCTCCCCCCTCCTAGTAACATTATTACCCCCTGGACACCCTGACCTCCGTCGACGCACACACACACGCACGCACACACACACACACCCACACACACACACGTACACACACACACACACACACACACACACACACACACACACACACACACAAGATATCTGTTTTTTTTCCCTATATGCTGGTGTTGTCTCCATAGCAACCAAAGGGAAGGGGGTATTCCTGAACCCCTTAATTGTTCTCAACTTATGTTCTATCCCCTCAACTTCTTCTGCTGTCTCCCTCTTCCCTTGTCTCCCTTCTTCCCTTGTCTCCCCTTCCCTCTCCCTCTTCCCTCTTCCCTGTCTCCCTCTTCCCTTGTCTCTCTTCCCTCTTCTCCCCCTCTTCCCTTGTCTCTCTTCCCTGTCTCCCCTCTCCCCTTGTCTCCTCTTCCCTTGTCTCCCCTCTCCCTCTTCTCCCCTCTCCCTTGTCTCCCCTCTTCCCCCTCTCCTTGTCTCCCCTCTTCCCCATTATCCTCCCTCAACCTCCATCTCACACCTTTATCAACTGTTATCTCTACGTCCTTCCCTCACCGTCCGATATCTCTCTCAGGCCGCTATCGTAGGCGGTCCACATAACACAGGGTGGGGAGGAGAGAAGGAAGAAGAGATGGAAGAAGGAAGAAAGAAGAGATGGAGAAAGGAAGAAGAAGAGATGGAGAGAAGGAAGAAAGAAGGAAGAGATGGAGAGAAGGAAGAAGAAGGAAGATGGAGAAAGGAAAGAAAGAAGGAAAGAGATGGAGAAGAAGGAAGAAGAAGGAAAAGATGGAAGAAAAAAGGAGAGAGGAGATAAAATAAAATGAAGGATTGAAGGAATGAGATGAGGTTTCTTGTCGTGGTTCCTGCACACAAACAGACAGAAACAAACACAAAGACAGGCACACAAACACACAGATACAGACACACAAACAGACAGACACAGACAGAAATAGACACAGAAACACACAGACAGACACAAACACAAAGACACACAGAAAAACACAGATACAGACACACAAACAGGTAGACACAGACACAGACAGACAGACACACACACACACACAGACAGACACAGACACAGGTTTAAATATTTGCCGCACAACGAGATGGAATAAATGATTGTTTAGGGCTTTGATTACCTCTCCTGTTATGATCATTGGAGCCTCCCTACACCCCTCTACCCCTCACCTCCTCCTCTCCACCCCTCCTGTCCCAACCTCCACCTCACCTCCTCCTCTCCTCCTCCTCCTCTCCCCTACCCTCTCCCTCACCTCACTTCCTCACCTCCTCCCTCACTTCTCCTCACCTCCTCACCACTTCATATCCACCCCCAAATAATCATGTACAGTTAAGAACAAGGTTTCCTTCACTCTCATGTTCTAAACATACCTCAACCCATGCGAGACATTACGGTACAGAGACATTACAGTACGAGACATTACAGCACGAGACGTTACAGCACGATATTACAGAACGAGACATTACAAGAACGAGACATTATAGAACAGAAACATCTGAGAACGAGACATTACAGAACGATACACCACAAAGAGACATCACAGAAAGAGACATCACAGAACGAGACATTACAGAACGAGACATTACAGAACGAGACATTATAGAACGAGACATTACAGAACGAGACATTATAGAACGAGACATTACAGAACGAGACATTACAGAACGAGACATTACAGAACGAGACATTACAGAACGAGACATTACAGAACGAGACATTATAGAACGAGACATTACAGAACGAGACATTATAGAACGAGACATTACAGAACGAGACATCATAGAACGAGACATCACAGAAAGAGACATCATGAAACGAGACATCACAGAACGAGACATCACAGAACCATGGGTGAACCAAGCACTTGAGAGACTCGTTCCAGCTGTTCAGAGTCTCAAGCATCAGAGACGCCTCCACACACACACACACACACACACACACACACACACACACACACACACACACACACACACACAGTGGTGGTGCGTTAAAGATGATGGATTGATGGGTGGGTGGCTGTGGGTTCTGGGTGGAGTGGTGGGCTGATGGATAGAATGTGGTGGGTGGCCCTCCCCACTCCACCACCATCAGCTGTTCTCTCCAAGAGTAATCGATTCATTAGTCACTCACTCTCACTACCCTGCCTCTTACAGTGAAGGAAGAGGAAGGAAGAAGGAAGGAAGGAAGTAACGGAAGGAAGGAGAAGTTGGATAAAATATAATGATGGAAGGAGGGAGGAGGAAGATGAGAAAGAAAATAAGAAAGAAAGGAAGGAAAGACAAGAAAATTTGGGGGAAGATAGGACGAATAAGAGAGAGAGAGACAATCTTCTATTTCGTTTGAGTTAAGAAATCACCTCCTCCCTCACCACCCGCCACTCCACACCTCCTCCCTCTCACCACCCTCACACACCTCCCCACTCACCCCCCTCCCTCTCACCCCTCACTCCACACCCCTCCTCCCTCTCACCCTCCCTCCACCCTCCCCCCCCACTCCACACCCTCCTCCCTCTCACCCCGCACCCACACACACTCCTCCCTCACCCCCCCTCCCACACCCTCCTCCCCTCTCACCCCTCCCTCCCCACACCCTCCTCCCTCTCACCCCTCCCTCCACCTCTCCCTCACCTCCCACCCCTCCCCCTCTCACCCCTCCCCTCACCCTCCTCCCTCTCACCACCCACCTCCCACCCCTCCCTCCCTCTCACCCCCTCCCCTCACACCCCTCCTCCCCTCCCACCCACCCTCCCACACCTCCCCTCTCACCCACCCCTACCACACCCTCCTCCCTCTCCCCCACCACTCACACCTCCCCCCTCTCACCCTCCCTCCCCCACCTCCCTCCCTCTCACCCCGCCACCCACCCCTCCTCCCTCTCACCCGCCACTCCACACCCTCCTCCCCTCTCACCCGCCACTCACACCCTCCTCCCTCCACCCACCACTCCCACCCCTCCCCCCTCCCCATCCCCTCCACCATAACCAACCACTTCATCTCATCACTATACCCTATAGCTATTTCTATCATCAATCCATCAATCCCTTCCTTCCTTCCTTCCTTCACCACTATACACAGATTATTCCTCAACATCTTCATACTACGTTTGTTCCCTATAATCGATATCCGTCATTATTCTCTTGGTTATATCTTCTCCTTTGCATAAATTATCTGCAGTATTTATATACTATGTAAGGTCTATAATCGTCTTGTTAATTATATCACAGGAGGTAGTTTCTTTTCTTTCTTTCATGGCCACCTCTGTTGACATCTTCCTCTCATATATCATCTTCCTTCCTCTCATCTATCACTCGCTCTAGCTCTCTCCACTCCCCTGATTTTTTCCTCTTTTAGCTCTCGGGTTTTTTCTACCCTTATCCACTCCATTCAATCTTACCTCCTCTCATTTATCACACATTCGTTCCTCTCTCATCCATAATCACTCTCCTCCCTTTCATCCACTCCCTCATCAATCATCACACTTACTATCCACTCTCCCTTTCCCACTCCTCCTTCTCTCCCTCCTCTCCTTATCCATCCCACTCCCCACCCCTTCCTCTCTTCCTTACCCTGACCCCCCCCCACTCTCTCCCCTCCTCACAGGGCCGCGTCGCAACTATAAATACATCCGCAGTACACAAGTTCGCCATCTTCCAAATCAATCGTCGTCTGGCGGTCCACAGCCCAAAGACACAACATAGCAACGAAGGTGTCCATCCACCTCACCACAATACATCTTTTTTTTTCAACACCATCCCTCCAGAACGATATCACTTTTCAGAATTAAAAAAGACCTTGCATCAATTCACATTAAAACAAAATATGAAGGTACTAGAGTGAATAAAACGAAAAAAAAAAAAATAAAATAAAATATAAAGTATTTTTTCCTCGTTGGCAACTCACATCATCATAACAAAACCGATCCGGGGACTGAAAACCCAGGTAATGTTGGTAATGTGTTATAAACCGCAGGTAGATTCGACTCACACTACTCTCTAGTAACTCCTATGGTCCGGTGGGAAGACGTATACAGATGGGGAAGAAAATACACCGACCCGCGAATAATAATATTAACTGGTTCTGGTTCGCCCTGCTCATTAATTCCGCCCATCTTTCGTAAGGGCTTTTCCTTATAGTCATTGTAGGGTTCTGGGATCTGAGGACGAAAGGTTTTCAAGACGTTTGCGAGGAAAGAAAGCCGTAATAACCTGGGAGTCTTCTTTCAAGAATAACATAACCTAACGTAATCTAACATAACCTAACGTAATCTAACATAACCTAACGTAATCTAAACATAACCTAACGTAAACAACATAACCTAACGCAACCAACATAACTCAACGTAATCTAACATAACCCAACATAACCTAAACATAACCTAAACGTAATCCATAACCTAACATAACTAACATAACCCAACGTAAACTAACATAACCTAACGTAATCCAAACATAACCTAACAACCTAATAACCCAACGTAATCTAACATAAACCTAAACGTAACCAACATAACCTAACGTAACCCAACATAACCTAACGTAACTAACACAACCTAATCTAAACATAACCTAAACGCAACCAAACATAACCCAACGTAATCTAACATAACCAACCCAATCAACACAACCTAACAATCTAACGTAACCTACCCATCTAACGTAACCCAACGTAATCTAACAACATAACCTAACCCAAACGTAATGTAATGTAACCTAACCCTAACCTTAGTGTCAGCATCCTGAAAAATAAATCAGACTAATCTCTCAGGTGATCCTATGTACCACTAGTGCCACCACCACTCTATTCACGCCACAACATAATATTTATATATATGTTGTTGAGTTACACAGTCATTAGATTAGGTGTTACGTCACCTGTACTGAACTGATTACCTGAGGATTAATTATGTATTATTATAAAGACAGGATTAATTCTGACACAAATAGTGGAGGAGAAAAGGAGATAAAGGAAGGAAGGTGGAGAGAGGGAGGAGGAGAGGGAGGAGAGTGAAACTGATACAGAATGAGATAACTGAAAATACCAGGGAGTCATAATCACCTCTCTCTCTCTCTCTCTCTCTCTCTCTCTCCACAATGCCAGGAAGTCACAGAAGAACCGTCACTGGAGCATGACATTACTACCAACAACTTCCTCTTCCTGCCATCAAAGTTAATGCCCATTGGGTTGTTGGTAGGTCAACTTAGGTCAAGCCAAATAATGGTCAGTAGAGTTAATACAGATCAAGTTAGGTCAGGTCAAACAATTGGGTCAGGTGAGATCAAGGTAGGTCAGGTAGATCAAGTTAAGTTAGTTTAGGTCACACCAATAAATAACCTAACAAATCAACCACCACCCTTCCCCCAGATAGCGTTCGGACATTCAATCACAAGGATAAAATAACTTAGACAGCCTAATCTTCAGGTGATCAGTTGGTCATAATTACCTGAGCAGCTCCTCCACTCACCTGTGCAATAGACCCACTTGACCACCCCATACACACACACCTGTAACAAGAGAAACAGGGAATTAATCAAAAAAATAATCACAGAAACGATTTATATTAATGGGGGTGACTAAAGAAAAAAGAAGTTAAAATCATAACAGAAAATAGATGATGTCGAAGAAATGGATTATATGACATGCGTGGATAGAAAATGGATTATAGGTCAGAAGTATGGATAGAAAATGGATTATAGAACAGAAGTATGGATAGAAAATGGATTATAGATCAGATGTATGGATAGAAAATGGATTATAGGACAGAATACGGATAGAAAAATGGATTATAGGTCAGATGCATCATGGATAGAAAATGGATGTTAAGATTATTACAAAAAAAGGAAACTATTATATAATGATTAAACAGAAAACGAGACAACTATCACAGAAAACGGATTACACTGCAGAAAATGGATTCAATATAAGGAAACTAAAAAAAAATCCATCAATTACAGCAAAAATAACATTACAGAATCCCAAACAAGAGTGGGGAATACAGGCATAAAATACATAAAAATACCACACGGGTTGTATCAAGGTAAGAAAGTGGACTGAATACAGGTGGTATTGGAGTTAATTATGGTAATGGGCAGAGACACATAATGGGGGATGGGGAGAGAACTAACTAATAGGTGCCATGATAGTATTGCAGTTTATTCACTTATTCATTATATCTCTTTATTCATCCCCACGAGAATATATATTTTCAGGTCTATTTTATTAATTTATTCACATCTATACATAAAACATTTCCACGAATATAAAGCAATTTTTTTTTCTATTAGCCAAAGTGGAGATGTGTCTTACAACCATACAATTTACAACCTTTAATAACGTTGATAAAATGTAATTGAACATTCTTTCTACCACCTCTAACCAGCCCCCTCTCCTCCTCAAAGCTATTCTTACTAGCGTTATTATGTTCAACGTGGATGATGTCTGCCTGTAGATTGTTTACAAGAGGTTGAGTAGCTTTACCTAGTGGCGAGAGGTGGGGGACAGAGGGATGTGAAAGAGGGAAGGAGAGAAATAAAAAAGGAGGAAAGCAGGAGAAGAGAGGAAGATGAAGAGAAGGAAGGAGGGGCGAGGGGGAGACGGAGATGGAAGATAAAAGTTAGAGGAAAAAGGATGGAAAAGGGAAAGGGAGAGGAGAAAGGGGGAGAAAGGGAAACAAACAGTAATATATTACCACCCAGTATAATCAGTATAATGAGCAGGAGGTAAAAAACTATAATTACCTCCAAAGTGTTCACATACTCTGAGGGAGGAGGAGGAGAAGAGAAGGAAAAAAAACAAAAAAAACAGTGAGAAGAGGCACACAAAAAAGAAGATGGAAAGAGAAAGAGTGAGGGGATAAATGGAGGCATTAGGAACAGGAGGAGACAGTCAAGTGTGTCTGTCCACTGTTATTCTAAGGCACTGTCAACTGTACGTACAACTAATAATAAAAACAACAATAATAATAATAATAACAATAATAATAATAAACTACAAAAAATAATATTAAGAACAACACACACACACACACACACAAACACACACAACACACACACACACACACACACACACACACACACACACACACACTGGACAGAATGAAGAACAAGGCAGCAGACAGATAGTGGACAGGAACATGTACCAGGCGTGACACGTGACAGATAGTGAATTTCCAGGTGAGGACCAGGTATGAGGTGAGGATCAGGCATGAGAGGATCAGGCGAGGTGAGGATCAGGTAAGTGAGGTGAGATCAGGTAAGGAGGTGAGGATCAGGTATGAGGTGAGGATCAGGTATAGGTGGCAGACCAGGGGACAGGTGTAGACAGGAGACTGGTGGCAGACGGGAGACCTTGGTGGCAGACAGAGACTGGTGGCAGACAGGAGACTGTGTGGCGAACAGGGACAGGTGGCAGACAGGAGACTGGTGTTGGCAGACAGGAGACTGGTGGCAGACCAGGGGAACTGGTGGCAGACAGGGAGACTGGTGGCAGACAGGAGACTGGTGGCAGACAGGGAGACTGGTGGCAGACAGGGGAGACTGAGCAGACAGGAACTGGTGGCAGGAGCCAGGAGACCTTCAGTGAGCAGACAGGAGACTGTGTGGCAGACAGGGGGACAGGTGGCAGACAGGAGACTGGTGGCAGACAGAGGAGACTGGTGGCAGACAGGAGACTGGTGGCAGACAGGAGACTAGTGGCAGACAAGGAGACTAAAGGTGGCAGACAGGGGACAGGTGGCAGACAGGAGACTGGTGGCAGAACAGGAGACTGGTGGCAGACAGGGGAGACTGGTGGCAGACAGGAGACTGGTGGCAGACAGGAGACTGGTGGCAGACGGGAGACTGAGAGTGACAGACGGGAGACTGTGTGGCAGACAGGAGACTGGTGGCAGACAGGGGGACAGGTGTTGTAGACAGGAGACTGGTGGCAGACCGGGAGACTGGTAAAGCAGACAGGAGACTGTGTGGCAGACAGGAGACTGGTGGCAGACAGGGGACAGGTTGCCGGTGGCAGACA